>NW_015160863.1:428132-455939 GCF_001447785.1 Gekko japonicus | reverse complement strand
CCCTGATGCTGGGAAAGACTGAAGGTAAAAGAAGAAAGGGATGGCAAAGGATGAGATGGTTAGACAGTGTCACCAATGCAACGAGCATGAAATTGAGCAAACTTCAGAGGATGGCAGAAGACAGGAGGGCCTGGTGTGATCTGGTCCATGGGGTCGCGAAGAGTCGGACTCAACTGTGTGACTGAACAACAACATTTCCTTTGGCCCATCCTGAATCTACTGCCCACCAGCTTCACTGGATGCCCTTGAGTTCTAGTATTTGGGGAGCAGGAGAAGTTTTCTCTGTCCACTCCTTCTACCATGTGCACAATTTTACAGACCTCCACTTTGTCTTCCCTTAGTTGTCTCTTTCCTAAACTGGACGGTCCCAGTCTCTTCTGCCTTTCCTCACAGGAATGGCATTCCAGTCCCCTAATCACAAGAAGTACACATGCCACAGGTGAGTACCTAAATCACACAAGGGGGAGAAATAGAGATAGCAGCATATCTATCAGAAACCTTCCTACCCTAAGGTCTCTATACACCTCTTGAATTATAGTACAACAATTCCCATGATACCTTTTGAGAAGTTAGGTGCAGGAGTCTGGTTCTGGCAGACTCCAGGGGAAATGCTGCAGATTTACTGAATTTTCTAGAGCAAGAGCAGGAGTTCCTTCCATTACAGAATATGAGGGGAGGGGGAGCAGAAGCAACTAAACAGAAACACAAGTGAGTACATTCATTATTAGCATAATTATTACTCTATAAATATTTATAATTACGTTATAGGTGCAGATCTTCGACTCGCATAATAAAGCACTAATGAAACCACATCAATTAATGCACGAAAGAGATCGGGTAGCTGCTCTAAAGTCCTGGATTCCCATATTGCCATCCTCAGTAGGGTTACCAACCTCCAGGTCGGGGCTGGAGCTCTTTCATAATTACAACTGACCTCCAGACTACACCAATCACTTATTTTGACGTATTTATTTAAAACATTTGTTCCACTTCTTCCGGAGAAAATGGATACTTTTGAAGATGGACGGCATGATACTATACAGTATCTAACCCTAACCCTAACCAAGGTTCTTCCCTTCCCGAAACCCCACTCCCCCAGGCTCCACCCTCAAACCTCCAGGTTTTTCCAGACCCAGAGTTGGCAACCCTAATTATCAACCATAAACTTATTAGGTGGCCTTAGCTAAGTAACTAATTAATCTCTCTGTCCCTAGGATGTTTTCATCCCTCCTTTCCTTCAGGGAAGGGCTGTGGCTCAGTAGCAGAGCACCTGCTTGGCGTGCAGGATGTCCCAGGTTCAAACTCCAACATCTGCATGTAAAAAGCAACAGGTGAGGTGACTGCAATAAAGAAGGCCAATGCTATGCTGCGGATTATTAGGAAGGGTATTGAAAACAGATCAGCCAATATCATAATGCCCCTATATAAATCAACGGTGCAACCTCATTTGGAATACTGTGTGCAGTTCTGGTCACCACACCTTAAAAAAGATATTATAGCTTTAGAAAAAGTACAGAAAAGGGCAACTCGAATGATAAAAGGGTTGGAACACTTTCCCTATGAGGAAAGGTTAAAGTGTTTAGGGCATTTTAGCTTGGAGAAACGACGACTGAGGGGAGACATGGTTGAGGTTTATAAGATTATGCATGAAATAGAGCAGGTAGAGAAAGAAGTACTTTTCTTCCTTTCTCACAATACAAGAACTTGTGGGCACTCAATGAAATTGCTGAGTGGTCGGGTTAGAACAGATAAAAGGAAGTACTTCTTCACCCAAACAGTGATTAACACGTGGAATTCATTGCCACAGGAGGTGGTGGCGGTTACAAGCATGGGCGGCTTCAGAAGGGAATTAGATAAGCATATGGAGCAGAGGTCCATCAGTGGCTATTAGCCACAAGGTCTAGATAGGGACTCTGGGGCAAGTGATGCTCTGTCATCTTGGTGCTGGGGGGGGGGGTCAAAAGGGGAGGGCTTCTAATGTCCTGGCCCCACTGCTGGACCTCCTGATGGCACTGGTATTTCTGACCACTGTGTGACACAGAGTGTTGGACTGGATGGGCCTTTGGCCTGATCCAACATTGGCGTCTCTTATGTTCTTATGTTCTTAAGTAGATGTAATATACCACCCTGCCTAATACCTGAATTGAAGACCAATGAGGTTGACAGGCAATGACATTCAGGCTGAGCAAAAAATGATATTCAGGATGAGCAAAAAAAGAAAATCTTCTTCAGACAACACAAACTGAACTGACGGAGTTATTGTCACAGGATTTGGTGGTGGACACTAGCCTAGAATCTGTGTTATGTTTTTTTGCAGTTTAAACCAGTTTTTCACATGCTATCTTGTCCCATGGAGCCTAGATGTCAATAAAACCCAAATGCAGGATGCCTCCCATGCCCTTTAATATATTTATATATAAAAAGCTTAACATACACCAGTTATCGGTAGCTGATCTGCCCTTTCTAACTCCTGAGTGTTCTCAGTTTACCATAGTCATTACTTTACTAGATGACTGCTAGTTTACATGGCTTCTTAGAGGACTACATGAATTCCTAAAGAATAAACCTCTCAATAGTTATTAGCCGTGAGTGTCAAATAAAACCTTCATGCTCTAAGGCAATATACCTCTCAACACCAGTTAAGCTCACCAGATAAAATCTCAAGCTCTCTGTGCCCCCGCCTTCAGGCAGCCAGAGACAGGCTGTTTTTGGTGGTGACAACTTGCCTTTAGAATGCCCTCTCCTTTAAGGTTCACTTTGTGCCTACCTCACTTTCCTTTAGGCACCAGACCAGAACATTTCTCTTTAACCAGGCTTTTAATTAAGGGCATTCATCTGTTTTAGCGGTTTTATAGTTTGCGCGGAACCCGGGGTCAGTTTTATCAATATCATTTTAGACTGCTCTGTTTATTTATTTATTTTACTACCTGGCATGTTTCTATTAACCTGTTTATATTGGCTTACCAAATTTGTTATTTGATTGGCTTAGCTTGGTCGTATTGACTAGGCTGGTAGATGATTTTTATTTTTATTATTTTTTAAAATCTGTCTGTTGGTATGGTTTTATTGTTCTAGTTGTGAGCTGCGTCCAGGAAGTTCAAGAGAAGTGACATAATCTTCTAAATAAATGAATCAGTCAATAATGTATACTTGGGCCCAACTAGTATTGCCAAATCTGTCTTGGGAAGTTCCTAGAGATTGGGGGACAGAGCTAGGGGTGTGCAATGAAAGAAATAGTATTATTCAGATTTGGGAGTTAAAAACCCTGAATATATTCAGTATGCCCAAATATTCCAAATACCAATATTGGTATTGTATTGGTATTTGGGAAATACTTCGGCTCTATTATAGCCTATGGGGGCATTATGGTGAATAGCATATCTCCTAGGGTATATTCAGTGGGCTGGGTGGGTAGGGTTTGAGGTAGAGGCACCAAATTTGCAGTATAGCTGCTGGGGCATCTCCCCAAAATAACCCTCAAGTTTCAACAAGATTGAACCAGGGGGTCCAATTCCATGGACATTCTCCATTGTTTCCAATGAGGGGAAAATAGCAAGGCATGCAAGCCCAACAGATTGTCCCAGAGAATCTCTGCAGTTGAAAGTGAAGTGTGTGTGGGGGATTTGCAAGGCCAGCAGCAGAACCAGTGCAAAGTGCTCAGCAAAATCAGTGCCACTGTGGCAGTGCCAAAACCCAACAGGACTAAGGTCAGATCTGAGAATCTCTGAAGTGTGGGTGGCAGCATTTCTGCAAGGACAGCAGAACCAGTGCAATGTACTAGTGCCCAACAGCAGAAGCCAATGCCAATTTACTGGTGCCCAGCAGCAGCACCCAGCACAGACCTACTAGTGCCCAGCAGCAGCAGCCTGTGGCATTGTTGCAAATGCTAGCTCAAGAGAACTGATGTCAAGCACAGAAACACAATCCAAGCAAGGGGGATGGGGGATGCAGGACAGAAGAATCAGTGCATAGTGGCTGCCCAGCAGCAGAATTCAGTACCAACTTATTGGTGCCCAGCAGCAGAACCCACTGCCATTGTGGCAAATGGCAGCTCAAGATTACTGGGTGTGTATTGGACTGGCCTTGGTTCAGGTGGGGTAGCAAAAGTGCCTGCCCACCCTGAACTTTTGAGTTTTATGCTGGGTTTCTACTGCCCTTGTTTCTGCAAAAATAAATAAATAAATAAAATTTTAAAAACCTTGCTGGGATTCTGTGGTATGACACTGGTTAGTTCTGCTGCTGCCACATTGGCACTAAATTCTGCTGCTCAGTACTAGTACGTTGGCACTGGGTTCTGCGACTGGGCACTAGTAGGCTGACATTGGATTCTTCTGCTGGGCACTAGTATATTACACTGTGTCCTCCACTTAAGAAATTCTCAGATTCTCAGATCTGACCTTAGTCCTGTTGGGTTTTGGCGCTGCCACGGTGGCACTAGTTCTGCTGGGCACATTGCACTGGTTCTGCTGCTGGCCTTGCAAACATGTCCCCTCACACACTTCACTTTCTACTGCAGAGATTATCTGGGACATTCTGCTAGGCTTGCATGCCTTGCTATCCCCCCCCATTGGAAACAATGGAAGATGGAGGCACCTTTTTTGGGTGCCCATAGAATTGTACCCCCGGTCCAATCTTTTTCAAAATTGGAGGTCCTTTGGGGGAGAGGATCCAGCAGCTATACTGCAAATTTGGGGCCTCTCCCCCAAACCCCACCCCCAAGTCCACTGAATATACCCTAGGAGATTTGTCATTCTCTATAGTGCTCCCTTAGGGAATAATGAAGCCAAATAATAGCTGAATAAAGCCGAATAGTATTTGGGAATCTCTGTTTGGCTACCAACTAGATGCTCTGATTTGTTATTTGGATGAATGAATACCCAAATAATACCAATAAGGCATTATTTGGGTATTTATTCAGCTAGTATACACTGAATGCACACCCCTAGACAGAGCCCGGAGACAGCGTTCAGTTTCTCCTAGATTTTATGATATACCAGAATCCACCCTTCAATGCTGCCATTGCCTCCAGGGGAACTTATCTCTGTAGTCTGGAGATCAGTTGTAATTCTAGGAGATCTGCAGTCCCTACCTGAAGGTTGGTAACCCTAGGCTCAACACCCCTGCTTGGGAGCTTCTCAAAGACATCTGGCTAGTAAATTCTGCTTAAGATAGACCTGAATGATCTCTTCTTATGTTCTCAGGGAGTATTATTAGGACACCTTAGCAAACTACATCTTCTGTTTAACAGTTTCTGTTTTAGCC
This sequence comes from Gekko japonicus, assembly GCF_001447785.1. Lineage (NCBI taxonomy): Eukaryota > Metazoa > Chordata > Lepidosauria > Squamata > Gekkonidae > Gekko > Gekko japonicus. Next base: position 450,677 of record NW_015160863.1, on the reverse strand, counting down.
AATCAACATTTCCATCATCCATTTTCACATCTTCAGAGACTGAACGTTCTCATTAAAGTTGTTGGCGTCTCATCTCCTTCTCATCCCTATGGCCGGACAATGTGCAATAAGAGGTCTGTCGCATAATACCGACAAGCTGCTGCAAAATGGAATTCTTTTCATTAACAACTCTCGTCAAAAGTTCCTAGCCATCAATACAACACTTCCACAAGTCCCAATTCGCACTGAAAGCTGCAAAATTAAGTGCCTGCCAGAGTCACAGTTTTCATAAACAAGTTGTTCACACCTGGAAAAGTGTTTTGAATTTTACATCCCAGAGATAGATGCAATTCCTTAATAGACAGTAAGTGCCTCAAAGTTTGGTGCCTGGACCAAGAGATGAATCAGAGCAACAGAACAGATAGGATAAGAATCAACACAGGGAACAAAAACCTAAATTGGTGTATCGCCACTTAAAGAGGAGCAGAGAATGATCACACACATAAAGACACTTTGTATCACTGGTCCAATAGCTTTGCAAGGTCTCAGATTCTGGCCTACCCAACATTGGTACTTCAGATCTTTTATGCAGACATAGCAGGAATTGAACCTGGGGGGCCACTGCCTGATTGGCATATATTACACCATGGAGCATTGGTCCCTCACACAGGACTCCTCTAAGACTCTTCTTTACGCAGAAGACCAGAAGCCCAGGATAGCCAGCTGCCAGGCAGCAGTGGGCAATCCCCCTCCACTACGCCCAACTGCCCCCTGACAATCAATCTTCCACCAGGCTTTTAATTAGGGCAGTGGACACCCCTCTCTTTTTACTGGGCTTCCACTCAACGGGTCAGAACTGCATATTAGAGTTGGCATCTATGAGGTTTTAATGTCAATGACAACGGCACTGGATGAAGGCCATGGTGGTATTTTATTAGTGTTTTAATTGTATTAAGAACATAAGAACATAAGAGGCGCCAATGTTGGATCAGGCCAAAGGCCCATCCAGCCCAACACTCTGTATCACACAGTGGCCAGAAATACCAGGTGCCATCAGGAGGTCCACCAGTGGGACCGGGACATTAGAAGCCCTCCCACTGTTGACGCCCCCCCAAGCACCAAGAAGACAGAGCATCACTTGCCCCAGAGCCCCTATCTATACCTTGTGTCTAATAGCCACTGATGGACCTCTGCTCCATATGCTTATCTTATTCCCTTTTGGAGCCTTCCATGCTTGTAGCCGCCACCACTTCCTGTGGCAGTGAATTCCATGTGTTGATCACTCTTTGGGTGAAGAAGTACTTCCTTTTATCTGCTCTAAACCAACTGTATTAATGGTATATACTGTGTTTTATTACATTTGATATAACCCGCGCTGAGCCTGCTATGCAGGGGAGGGCGGGATAAAAGCCGAATAAAATAAATAAATAAATAAATGTGGTGCTGAGAGGAAAAGGGGGAGAGATGGTGTTCCCAATGCCATGATGTCATTTATTGGTAAAACCCACTAAGTGATGTCACGGGATACTGTGATGCTTTAGAAATCCCAACAATCTTTATGGGTTTTAACACGGAGATTTGGGGGATTCCTATAGCATTGTGAGGTGCGTGTGACGTCACTTCTGGGGCTCTGCCCAGAAATTATATCATGACATTGGTGATGACATTCCCCAGGTCTCCATCCCTGAAAAGCTCTCTGGCAACCCTACTGGAAGCACAGGAACTCCACATAGCCATCTACAGTAACCCTTCCTTGCCACGCTAGCAGTGACTCAAGCATGTGTTCATGCGGCTGTTACTCATAGTAAAACAAGTCCCTCTCACGGCACATCTCCAAGCATCCATCAACCAGTTTCCCAGCATGCTCTCCTTTGCTCCTGATTGAAGTACTCTATCCACTAGGAACCTCAGGAGGCCCGGATACTGGATATCTGAAGTGCAGGAAGCCTTGTGAGCTTAATTCTATTTCCTCTGAAGTTTCATGGTATCTTAGGAGGCTCCTAATTAACTTTCAGACTGAGCAAGATCTAGCTTGCCTCCCACACAATGACTACTCACGCAACAACTATCTCTCGATCAATTTTGCCGTTGTGCATTCTGCATTTCTAATTCAAGTGGAAAAATCTTACATTGGCTGGAATGAACATCTTGATTATCATGTGCCGTACTAACTCACACCCGTACAATACACATTCCCATACAAAGTAGAACATTCTGTGTATCACTCATTTCAACAGACTCTGGTTTACATCTGTGCAGCTATCCTTTCTTCCAGGCATTACAAAGCAACAAACATGGATTTGCCAATGAATCTACACTCAACAGGAAGCTGCAGACATTCCTGGTTTCTGACCTGCATGATACAATATTTTCAAACACTTGAACATCACACGACAGAGTTAACTAGACATTACACACACATCTATAGGGTAATAGTAGCACAGTAAAGTAAAGGTAAAGGTTTCCCTTGCTCGAAAGCTAGTCGAGTCCGACTCTAGGGGGCGGTGCTCATCTCCGTTTCCAAGCCAAACAGCCAGCGCTGTCCGAATACATTTTCCGTGGTCATGTGGTTGGCATGACTAAACACTGAGGCGCACAGAATATTGTTACCTTCCCACCAAAGCAGTACCTATTTATCTACTTGCAATTTCTTGCTTTCGAACTGCTAGATTGGCAGGATCTGGGGCCAGAGATGGGAGCTCACTCCATCATGTGGTGCTCGGGTCTTGAACTGCGAAACTACAGACCTTCCGGTCTGCAGCTCAGCATCTTAACCTCTAAGCCACCACAGCCCCACAGTAGCACAGTACCTTTTATTAAAAAGCAAAGCCACTTGGAGATGAGGAGGATTAGGGTAGATGTTTAACCCGTCTTTCAACCATACTGTTCCTAATGCAAATTTCCGTTATAAGCAGATTTTCTTTCTCCCAGTTCAAATGCATGCTTACCTTCAGTTCATCAAGAATATTAATAAATATATCCCAGCTTTCCTACAGAAAGCTCAAGGGTTACAAGCAGATTGTAGGATAAGTTCAATTGAGAGATAATGTCTGAATGCAATAAACTTCATGACTGAATGAGAATATGAATACTCAAGTACATAGGCCAAGTCTACCCATCACACTACATTGGAGCACCATGCAGCACATCATGTGTGCAAAATAAAAATGGCAGAAGAGGAAGCATTTGAGCCAGATTTGCACAACTTGTTACCAAATTAACCAAACTCAGCCTACCATCTCTGTCAATTCTTCCACCATTTCTGAGTATTCTTTATTAATATGTAATAGGAAACCCAAATTAAACTCAAACTGTGACAATGACAATAATAGAAAACAAAAAAATCTAAGATGTATCTAATATCAACCTATTTAGTCAGCTATAGCATTGTATATGCTATACAAAGACTGTTATGTTATCTTGAAATTTCATGTTCCAATATATAACAAGATCCCTTTTCCCAATAAATTTCTTAGGCTAGGAATTAATACTCATTCTGCTATAATGTGTTACTAATGCAACATCCCCAGTTCTTTTAAACCACTCTGCTAACACCACTATGTATTTGATGAAGGGAGTTCTGATTCATGGAAGCTTACACTGGAATCACTTTTGTTAGTCTTTAAGGTCCCAGTGGACTCCTGTTATATTTTAGTGCTACAGACTAACACAACGACCCATCCGGAATCTACTATAGATAGCACAGATTCTTTCTTCCAACAAAAAGCAATACAAATTTGTGCAGCAGTGATTAAATCCAGTACTACGTCCACATCAGTTTCTTTTACATGCAAAGGTCTTCAAATATCCCAGAAGGACAGCTTTAGGTTCCACAGAAAGATCAAATCCCATATTATCCTTCATTAACTCGATTTCTCCCAAAAAAAGATCTTTGTTATTGGGCAAAGCCAAAATCTATAGACCAGTTATGCACTTGAGTTTCTACATCATCAACATCCAGTACAGGATCTATAGTAGGAGGCCAGGGGGGAGATCATGGAGGCATGGCTGCAGAAGCTTTAAGGGCAGAGGGGCTTTGGGAGCCATCAGCCTGGCATCAGAGGCCTGGAGCCATGCTGGGATCTCCGGCATTAATGTTGGGTTGGGATATGGGAGTGTGGAGGCCCAGCTGCAATGGGGGCGGGGGTGGGGAGCCACGATACTTGAAGGGGGACCCTTTTCCTCTCTTAGCCGGCAGTGACTGGGGTGGAATAAAGAGGGGGAGGGGGTCCCCACCCGTGAGTCTTGGGAGTCTCCACTTAAATCCCCTTCAAAGCATGAGAGGGCAGGTGAGGTCGCTGGAGCCATTGTGAGAGGCCAGGAGCTGCCATTAGTGTGTGTTGGGGGGGGGGACTGCTAAGTGTGTGAGTAGGAGGCCAGGACAGTCAGTAGGTGCTGTTTCTGGAAGTGAGCCACCTGGCAGGTGGCCAGGAGAGTGGGCAGTGCCATTGAGGCAGGAAGAAAGAGGAGCTAGGGGAGGCAGAAACGGAAACAATTAGACCTATGGAAGTGATAGAGAGACAGAAAGAGAAGAGGTGGGGGAAGAAGAGAGAGAGAGAAAGACTGAGAGAAGTGGGAGAGAAGGGAGGAGGCAAAGATGGAGGGGGGAATGAGATGAACATTGCTGCAAGTTTTTGGTGGGTCCTAACTTGTAAATAAATAATTTGCAGTGTAACTCTAAACTTGTATACTCAGCACTAAATGCCAGCGAGTCCTGAGACTGTAAAACCCAAATCTTTCCCCAATATTTCTTTGAAAACTATTATTTCCCTTTCCAGAGCTCTGTAGCATTAATAGGTCAAACTGAGCACATTCACTTACAGATTCACGTCTTGTTAATAAAGCCACAATAATGTGCCTAATTTGAGAATATTACTATAATTCCCATTCCATTTGTGAGTAGTTCCATTAAAACCTCATCAGTTTCATGTCCATTTCCCTCATTCATATTCCAGATTCTAATATCCAAATCATCCATCTCGGTAAATATAAATAAATGCTATAAAACCTACGTGCCATATGACAACTAAGTCATCACACAAGAAAGCACCGGAACAGACATTATTTCGGGGAAGTGGATCTCCCTAGGACAACTTCATTTACACACTATTAACCAGTTGTTCCAAGACTAGCCACTCATGTGTAGAAAACCCCCTTCTCTCTGCCTGGTGGGCACTGTAACATAAATCCCAGCACCCACAAATGTAAAACCAACTTTAGGGGAAAGAGAACTAGCACAAGCATGGTACAGCATCTGCCATCTGAGAAAATTCAAACAATCCCTTGATTGGTAGCTACAACCAAAAAAAAGTTCTACTTCCTGACACTCGCTCTCCAGTGGAGTTAAACAGGGGAGTAGGAAGATGGTCATAATCATGTTCCATGCCCAGAGGAGGAGGAGGAGGAGATTGGATTTATACCCCGCCCTTTACTACCCAAAGGTGTCTCAGAGCGGCTTACAAACTCCTTTCCCTTCCCCTCCCCACAACAGACACCCTGTGAGGTAGGTGGGGCTGAGAGAGCTCTTGACAGAAACTGCTCTTTTTCAAGAACAGCTCTTATCAGAACTACGGCTTGCCCAAGGTCATCCAGCCAGGTGCAAGTGGAGGAGTGGGGAATCAAACCCAGTTCTCCCAGATTAGAGTCCGCGCACTTAACCACTACACCAAACTGGCTCTAAACTGAGTTAGTTTGAGCTAGCTCACAGTTTTTTAGCCTCCAGCTCACACATGTTTGTCTTAGCTCAGGAAGGATGGCTCGAGTCCAGAGCAAACTATGCAGTAACCAAATCGCTCACTCACAATTTTAATGCCAATAGCTCACAAAGTAGAATTTTTGCTCACAAGACTCCACAGCTTAGAGGGAGCATTAGCCATAATATCAGTTCATCGTAGCTTTCTCCACTCTGGAGCAGTGTTCTCTCTAAGAGTGCGAGCTAACTCACAGTTTTTTAGCCTTCAGCTCACACATTTTTGCCTTAACTCAGGAAGGAGGACTCCAGAGCAAACTAAGTTATGCAGTAACCAAATCGCTCGCTCACAACTTTGATGCCAGTAGTTCAAAACGTAGATTTTTTTGGTTCACAAGATTCCACAGCTTAGAGGGAGCATTGCCCTGGATCAATCCAAGTGAAAACAGAACAAGGCAGTGGCTCACATAAACACCACAACGGTTGTGCTCTCCTGATGACTGCCTGCTAAATAATGAAGGCTTCTAACTTTAATTTCTAACACATATCAGATGCACACAAAGGCAAAACTCATTTAGAATTCTCCATCTGTGTCGCACTTTTCGGATGTTTGCTTGCTAACAACATCTGCTTTATATCCCGAAAATCTAGTTGGTCTCTAAGGTGCTACTGGACTCCAGTCTAGCTGTAACAACTTCCTCCCTCTCTGTTACATTTGTATCACATCTTTTCTCTAGGGAGCGCAAGGTAGCACGTGTGATATTCCCCTCTCCACGATATACTCCCAACAGCCCTGTGATGTAGGTTAGGCTGAGAGGAAGTGGCTGGCCTGAGGTTCCTCAATTTATTTATTTATTTATTTTATTCAATTTATACCCCGCCCTTCCCGCAATGCGGGCTCAGGGCGGCTTACAAGTGGCAGACGCCGATATAAAACAAATTTAAAAACATTCATAAATCCCACAATACAAAAACATTCTTAGCAATTATTGACTAGAGTGCTCTAGATGTTCAGCATAGTATCAGATGGCTTTTTTAAAAAAAACTGTTCAGCCTCATCTGCTCCAGGGACTGATGTTCCCTCCTCCAGGGCCAGGTAAATATGGAATAGCGGTGATGTTAGTGGCGGCTCCTACTCATATGCCCGGCGGAAGAGCTCCGTCTTACAGGCCCTGCGGAACTGCATAAGGTCCCGCAGGGCCCGGATCTCCTCCGGGAGCTCATTCCACCAGGTAGGAGCCGCCACCGAGAAAGCCCTGGCCCTGGTAGCGGCCAGCCTGGCCTCTTTGGGACCTGGCATTACCAGGAGGTGTTGGGTCCCAGACCAAAGTGCTCGCGGGGGAATATATGAGGAAAGGCGGTCCCTCAATGAACATCAGGCCTGAGCAACAGGGAAGCTCAGACACCAGCCAACTCATTTTTATTTTTTTAATTTATTTTTATTTTATATTTGAATTTATATCCCGCCCTACCCTGAAGGCTTATCATTCCTTGCCCACCAAGTGGGCCCAGGGAGTTGGTCTCTCAATGGGATTACACTGTGCTGTGCCATACTACCCATGAAGAATGGTCCAACAACCAAGGGCAGCCCTCTCAACATTCTCATTGCTGCAAGTCCCTGCAGACTTAGAATCATAGAGTTGGAAAGGACTTCCAGGGTCATCTAGTCCAACCCCCAGCACAATGCAGGAAATTCACAAATACCTCCCCCTCAAACCCCAATGACCCCTGTTCCATGCCCAGAAGTTGACAAAAAACATCTAGGAACCCCGGGCAAACTGGCCTGGAGAAAAATTGCTTCCTGACCCCAAAGTGGCGATCAGCATTTCCCTGGGTATGTAGGGAAGGGCCACAAATTGCTGGTGCCATCACTGCTCACAAGCTTCCCTGAAGCTCACAAGCACCTCTGAACATTTCTCTGCCCCATTCCTGCCACTTACCATTTGGCAACTAATTGGCACCTGCTGCAATGTGGCAAGAAGGTTTTCGGCTTGGCCTATGGGCAGTCACGACAACAACCAAGCATGGCATACTCCCCTACTGAACCTGCCCATTGTGAGGTTTACAGTATGTCTCCTGAGCAAGGTTTTAACCCTGAGTCTGCCCCATCCTAGCCAAAAACTCTAAGCCTCACGGTCTTCATGAGAGCTTAATCTCACCTGAGCACAAGAACCTAACTGCAGTGCAAGGATTGAAACAAAGAACTTGCAAGGAGTTCATTTGAACATGTGGTGGTAGGAAGTACCATCAGGTCACGGCTGACTTCTGACAACCCCTTTTGGGTTTTCAAGGCAAGAGACATTCAGAGGTGGTTTGCCATTGCCTGCCTCTGTGCAGTGGCCCTGGAATTGCTTGGTGGTCTCCCAGCCAAATACTAACCAGGGCTGGCCCTGCTTAGCTTCTGAGGTCTGATGAGATTCTGCTAACCTGGGGCATTCAGGTCACAGCCTGTGTTCCCTCTAAGCTGTGGAGTCTTGTGAGCAAAAATTCTACTTTGTGAGCTCCTGGCATTGAAGTTGTGAGCAAGCGATTTGACTACTGCATCAGTTAGTTTGCTCTGGAGCCGTCCTTCCTGAGCTGGGACAAAAATCTGTGAGCTGGAGGTTAAAAAACTGTGAGCTAGCTCATACTAACTCAGCTTAGAGGGAACACTGGTCACAGCACAATGTCTTATACTCATCACTGGTTAATCATAATTAAACTTTCTACATTTGGGTTTAGACAGAAGTACTATCAGACTAGAGGACATGATGTAAGTTTGAGCCTGTCATTTAAAAACGAGGAATCTGGGGGCCAGAAAATACAGATGCTGGCAGTTAGAACCAAACTCCATGGAGGTTAGGATGAGTCATTCCCTGAAGAAACAGTACCACTGGACCATGAACTGGATTGGTTGCCACAGTATAAACTCAAAGGATCAGGCTTAAAGATGCGACCCTGTTTCAAAGTCCATGTGCAAGAACATTCCCGTGAAATCAGAGGCATCCAGACTTCAGAGATTTTGGATCATTGAGCCATATGTACCTGAAGAAATTGCATTCACACTAACACATCTTATATACACCATGGGCCCTATGTCCTTGTTGGCCCATTTTTCTCAAGAGCACTTTTATCCACTGAGACAAGGAGAATAGGCTGCAGTCACACACACTAAATAATCTACTTTCAATCTACTTCCAGTGCACTTTTCAACTGGATTTTGCCAGCTCACACAGTAAAATCCAGTTGGAAAGTGGACTGAAAGTGGATTGTTTAGTGTGTGTGACTGCAGCCGAAGGGAGCTATTTGGAATCAGAGTCAATGTGGATCAGCCTAGAGTCCATCATGGCTCTCCTCCATTGTGTTATGCTTCCTGTCCTGCACAACTACTGCTCACTCTCAAGACTTGGCTGCATAAGGGAAGGAGGCATGACTGTCTTTGCAACCTCACTTCTGTGCTTAAGAAAACAGTACAAATGGAGGAGGATATGGGCAGAGTTACATCATATCAGCACACAAAAAAAAACTTAAGTCAGATTTATGATGATCTATATCTATATACATCTATATATATAAAAGAAAGTCCCCTCACCGTAAAATCAACGCCCAGGCCAAACCGCTGGACCTAGAGACACCAAATTTGGGGAGAGCGCTCCCACTGTGGCGTAGATGCTTGGTAAGAAGGGATTTTTAGAAATTTGACCCCTAAGTGGGTCAAAAGGGGGGAAATGTGCTCCCCCATTGATTCCTGTGTGGCTGCCAGGCATGTTTCCCCCTACACCCCCCACCAGGCCCGTAGTTAACGTGGGGCCCATGGGGCCTGGCCCCCTAGCAGTTTTTATGGGCCCCCTTTCTGAGCCTCAGCTCCCCTACCCCAACTCCCCCTGATTGCCTGTCAGCCTGTTGGCAGGGAGGACAAGGGCAGTGATTTCAGGGGCTGTCCCTGGTGCTGTGCGGTGGGAAGAGGCACGGGGGTTCCTTGGGGGGGGGAGCTGGACCCGGAGGCTGGGGCTGCTTCAGCCCTTGCCCTGGAGCCTTTGATTGGATTAGCAGGCGCCCCCCCAGGCCCCCTCCCTGAAAAGTCCTTAGCTACGGGGCTGCCCCCCACTCTCTCTCATTGGTCAGCTGCAGAGCTCAGTGTTCTGAGGTTAAAAAAGCCAACCGTTACAGGGGATTGCAGACAGCTAATGACAGTTGGGGAAATCAGGAGTGGCCAACAAGCACCTGTGAGGTTCAGTAATGCTGCTGACCCAGCCTCTCTGATGGCTTCCAACACACTCCCCCCACCTCCTACACCTAACAGGCGGTTGTCTGTCGCGTGCAGCCCCACCTCCACAGTGGCTTCTAATACTCCTCCCCCCCTCCTACACAGGACAGGGAGCCTGCCCCAGCAGTCACGCCTTAGTCATCCTGCCAGCCCTGCCTCCACAGTGGCTTCTAATACTCCTCCCCCCCTCCTACACAGGACAGGGAGCCTGCCCCAGCAGTAACGCCTTAGTCATCCTGCCAGCCCTGCCTCCACAGTGGCTTCTAATACTCCTCCCCCCCTCCTACACAGGACAGGGAGCCTGCCCCAGCAGTAACGCCTTAGTCATCCTGCCAGCCCTGCCTCCACAGTGGCTTCTAATACTCCTCCCCCTTCCCTCCTACACTGGACAGGCAGCTGCCTGTCAGGTGTAGGGGAGGAGCTGAGATACTTACAGCTGCCGGCTCAAGCTCCCCAATGCCTTTAAATACAATCCCCCCCCCAACACCAGACAAGCCGGTGTCCGTCAGGTGTAGGAGCAGGGCCAGGGTATGAATGTTTATGGGGAGATAGTAATTGACATTTCTAGGAGCCATTTCAATGCGTGCCTCCCTCATGAACCTGAAGAAATGTTCACCACATCACCACTCCCTCACACCTCTCACCCCTTACTGCCCCCAAGAAAGCTCCTGGCAAACGCTGAGACAGATACACCAACACTACAAGAAGGAAGCAACTTAGGAATGCGGCAAAGACAATTGCACATAGCACTCCTGCAGTGCACTGAGCTGCACAGGCCAAGTACCAGCAAGATTACCCTGAGGTGCTCAGAACAACGCAGTCTCCATATGAGCAAAACAATCCAGGAACACAAGTAGAGAGGTCATCACTTTTGTGGAAGGTAGCAGGAGTGGACAGACAACTGCTTCTTAAATGGACAGTTCTATGTTGCCTGCTCCAGCCTGGTGATCTTAGCACCTGAGAGCAGAACCACCAATGTGGTCTAGAGAGAGGTCCTTCAGTAGAGAGAGCAAAAAGTACGTATGTCTCACTTCATTTCTTACACTACAATCTTCTACGTTAGAATTCCCACAACAAAGGTCACATTTCAAACTTCACATCATCAGTATTATAACTGGATTTACAGAACTTAAATACCATAGCGAAGCACGGGCAGCAGGCTAGTTATACATATTTTAAAACAAAAAACGGAAAAATCAGAAAGGCTCCCTCAGCTGTTTAATTGAGACATAGACTGCGGTCACACACACTAAATAATCCATTCTCAATCCACTTCCAGTGCACTTTCCAACTGGATTTTTGCTGCGTGAACTGGCAAGATCCAGTTGGAAAGTGCATTGAAAGTGGATTATTTAGTGCCTGTGACTGCAGCCATAGTGAGTACAGTGGGACTCTGACAAGCTTACAGTCACATATATACTGTAAATAAAATGAAACAGCATATGATTAATTCATATTTGGCCATTCCTATGGGATAAAACCATGAAGCTGCCTTGGTGGTGGGAAGTGTCATCAAGTCACAGCCGAATTATGGTGACCCTTTAGGTTTTCAGGGCAACAGACATTCAGAGGTGGTTTGCCATTGCCTGCCTCTTCATTGTGACCCTGGTATTCCAGGTGGACTCCCATCCAAGTGCTGACCAGGGTCGACCCTGCCTAGCTCCCAAGATCTGATGAAATCAGGCTAGCACTGAGCCAGACCTGAGCATGTCTCCAAGGTCTCAGGAAGAGGTCTTATCATCTACTGCCTCATCCTTGTAATTTGAAATCTTGGAAGAAGAAGAAGAGGAGGAGGAGGAGATTGGATTTATACCCCGCCCTTCACTTGGAGTCTCAGAGCGGCTTACAAACTCCTTTCCCTTCCCCTCCCCACAACAGACACCCTGTGAGGTGGGCAGGGCCGGCCCCAGCTTATTTTGCACCCTAGGCGAGGATCCCTTCTGGTGCCCCCCCCCCCGTGCGCCCACCATGGCTCGGACCCGTTAATTGGATCTGTACCCTGGACCTCCCATTCCCCTGGCACCCATGCTCTTAACACTCACTTTTGCTTTTGTAACTTTGCCTGCTTTGCACATCTGGCTTCCACCAAGGAAGACTCTGCAAAGAAAGGCACTCGCAGTCGCAAACAACCTCTGCTTCTCACTTGCCTTGACAGTTTCTTGCTGGGGTTGCCATAAGTCAGTTACAACTTGAGCGTCCTTATGTAATAGCCCCCCTACTTAGATTCTTCTTTGACTCAGCTGAGTGACCCTTCTGTGCCCAGAGGGCTAAGTTCTTTGGTGGAATTGGTGTTTGTATCATCAGAAAGATCATAACATGTTTAAAACTCAGTAGTGTTTGCAGCTGAACCAGGACAGCGGGGGGGGGGGGAATTACCAGTTTGGCGCCCCTAAGGTCTGGCGTGCTCTAGGCGAGCGCCTAGTTCGCCTAGTGAGTGAGCCGGCCCTGGAGGTGGGTGCGGCTGAGAGAGCTCTGACACAAAGTGCTCTTTTTCAAGGACAGCTGTACCAGAGCTTGTGACTGACCCAAGGTCATCCAGCCAGGTGCAAGTGGAGGAGTGGGGAATCAAACCCGGTTCTTCCAGATTAGAGTCCGTGCACTTAACCACTACACCAAACTGGCTTGGAGACTGAACCTGGGACCTTCTGCATAGAGGAGATGTGCTACTACTGAGCCACAGTCCCATTTGAGCTTCTACCTAAGGGAATGAGGCTGCCAGTGGACCACAACTTAGCAAGGTCCACGTGGAGGTGCTAATTTATGAACTAATCTTTCAATGTAAGGCCTGTACTTGCAGCCATTCTGATCTATGGCGTAAACATGATGGTGACCGCTTACAATAAACCTTATGGGAAGAGGCTGGTATATGCAATTCATGCTTCCATTTTAAACCACCCTAGAATTTACTTTTCTGCTTGTTTCATTAACTCCTTTCCACATGTGATCCCTTCAGTGGGTACATCAGACACATGACTTTGGACTGAAGTACCACAAATCCTTTTGAACTATGGTGCTGGAGAAGACTCTTGAGAGTCCCTTGGACTGCAAGAAGATCAAATCAGTCAATCCTAAAAGAAATCAATCCTGACTGTTCCCTGGAAGGTCAGATAATGAAACTGAAGCTCAAATACTTTGGCCACCAAATGAGAAGGGAGCACTCACTGGAAAAGACCCTGATGCTGGGAAAGATTGAAGCTCAAAAAAGACGGGGACGGCAAAGGATGAGATGGTTAGACAGTGTCATAGATGCAACGAACACAAAATTGAGCCAACTTCAGAGGACGACGGAAGACAGGAAGGCCTGGTGTGATCTGGTCCATGGGGTCGCGAAGAGTCGGACTCAACTGTGCGACTGAACAACAACAACCACCACAAATACACAGCAGGGGCAGGAGGTATGCCACTCATTATTTCTAGTGGTTTCAATGTTGGCAAGGGCTTAATCTCCAAAGGAAAACTTGAGAAAGTTAATGAACATATGAAACTACCTTATACCGAATCAGACCATTGATCTATTAGGTTATGATTGTAAACTCTGGCACAGGTTCTCCAGGGTCCCAGACATCCTGTACATGCTGATCCTTTTAACTGGAGATGCTAGTGATGCCAGGGATTGAACCAATGACCTTCTGCATGCCAAGCAGATGCTCTGTCATTAAGCCATAGCCCCTCCCCTTACACATACCAAGGATATGAATAAATAACACCAGAAGACCCAAAGGAACAGCATCTCAATTGACCTGATTTTTTAAAACGTAAGACCTATCTCTTCAACTCTTTCTCAAGAGGTGTCTCTTCAACAGCTCTAGCAGCTGTTATCCTGACCTTCCTTCATCCACTCTCATCAGAAGTCTCTCTGACCACAAGTCCCATCTCAGGGGTCAGACTGACAGTCTATCTAACCTAAGGTTTGGTCTCTGAAGGAACAAGCCAGATTATTTTCAGAAGTGAATGTGGCGGACCCCATTCTGGAAACTATGGGGGCATCCTTTTTAGCAGCTCAACAAATGGATGTTGGCTTAATTACCCCATCACCGGGAAGCACTGTGCAACTGATCACCTTTGAATGAAAATGGAACCCAAACTTACAAAGACCATGAGTACATAACAAATTGCCTCCGTGCGTGAGACCGTCAGTTTCCAAGAGTGGCCAAATGGATGCCTTTGGAAAGTCTACAAGTGGGGCCTGAAGGTAATGCCCCCCTTCTATTGCTTGGCTTCAGACACTGGTTCTCAAAGACATCATGCCCCTGAGCATTATCGAAGCTCCACGTAGCAAAACTTGACACTGTAAGACTTGAAGCCCAGTTAGAAATCTTTGCCCTACATTTTCATCAACTAAGATCATAGCCGAAGATGGTCTTTCAGAATATGTGACCTGCAAAGCAATATTTCACAATGGAATATTCAGCCAGGCCTTTCCTAAGGCTGCACTGACATTTTATGCTGATGCTGTGACTGTCATTGCAATCACAGACCATGTGGCAGCCGCTCTGGATGGTTAGCTGCTAAACAGATGACTCAGTGGTTGAGGCTAGATAAGACCACACCTGTGGAACTCAACAGAAATTAAGGCTTTCCCTGGCTAGGCACAGTTACAGTTGGCCTGATTACAAGCATGGTGCTTCATGGATAAGCTAGACACATGGATTAGCATTCATGTAGTTTAGAATTGTGACAGCAGAAAAAAACAGCCCAGGCTAGTAAACTGGGCTTTAGTTTAGTGGGATTTCTACTGTGCAGAGATGCTTCTGTCTATTTACACAAAGGATTAAAGAAAATGAGATTTCCTCCTCCCTCTTCAAGAGAACTCTATTTAACTACCTTTGGATTTAATAAGAATTTTGCCCCAAGTCCTGAATGATCATCCATTCATGATATTATACAGTCATACGAGGTCCTATTCTCCACCCATTCTCCAGTCATCGTCTGCTAAATGTCAGATTCTTTTCCTGACTCCTGTTTCCAGTCTAACCCAATCCTTACCCTTCACACCCCTGCATTCTACTGCAAAATAACATAGAACCAAAAGATCATACGAGCAAAATGAAGCATACAATCAAAAGGCAATTTATACGACTGCAAGAGCATGCACCAATGCGAACAGGAACAGCAGAGACCTTCTTGCAAGGCAGAATATGATTAATTCCTTATCCAATTGAGCGCATTACGATGTTGCTACAGGATAAACCCCATTCAGCTTTTTAATAAATAAGCACCGGAGCTACTCGTATACATTCAAGCATATATTCCTATGGCAACAGATTAAGTTTGGACCTATTCTTAGCTCTGCAGCATCACAGGAAATACTCCGTTTCAAGTTGTACAAAGTAAATGAGCTATCTTATCTCCCCCCCCCCCTTCAATTCACATTTAGTATTACTGAAATCTCTCTCTTTTTTTTAAGTCTGATGAATTGAAGACCGATTCAGCTAGATGCAGCCTCCTTCATGGCAGCATGCACAGTCTTTATAGCTAGCAAGTCGGGTCTTTCGTAACCCTTGAACATAACAGGGGATCGCACAATGCATAATAAATACGTAAATGACTAATAAGGCCAAGGCGCCGATATCACATATGCCTTCCCAATGCATAAATAGTATGGAGGCCGTTAGGCTTTATCCAGCTGCATAAAACATTTTATGGCATTTAATAATAGAGGGGAGTGAGATATATTGAAATACCTCCCCGCGTTATTCTCTTGCTGTTATAAAGGCATGCTTCCATCTCCTGGTTATCGTTGTATAAGAATGCCAGGGAGATGTTGGACACACATGGCCCAAAAAAATCTTCCTGATAAAAAATCCACAAACACTTTGATGAGGTTTTAATTGACCCTGGTTCGTTAAGTTTTAACACTTCAGTTCTAATCCATGGCTCTTTGAAGAAAAAAGTCCAAGAAACTTAAAAGATTATGGAATCACCAGCTGATCTAAACCACAGAAAGGTGGGGCCCCCCTCCCCTACTGGCCATTGATCATCTATAAAGTAATCACTGTTATTGGTGAATATTATCTGGTATGTGACGAGGAAAAGAAAGATCCTTCTTGTTTCTTTTTTGAAAAAATGGTCAGGCCATTAGAAGTTAGCAGCTGGTTGTTAGGACAGGTTAAGGTGGAAAAGAAGACCAGAATCATGCAGAATGAATCCCCACTGTGATTTATTTGTACAGTGTGTCTTTCAATCCCAGTTCAAGTATTTCTTAGTGGGAAGCCTAAGAAACTAGGAGAACTGCCAAGGTGAATGTGCACCTTGATAAGACTGGTACCGGTGCTATATTCAATTTTTAAAAAACACAGTCTGAATTATCCAGGTAGCAGATACACTCTTTTGCTCTGTTCTGGGCTCCCCTGTTCTTTTAATCCAAACTCCTAACATGATCACTGTACCCTTGCTAAGCCTGCTAAGACAGTTTTCTTGGTGCCCCTAGAAAGGGGGGGGAGGGTTTCTGAATCAGAATTTTTAAGAAGTGGGGTACATTGCCTTCCTAGAGCCCTATTCAGATCTATTCAATGGGGCTTACTTCCAGGAAAATATTCTTACAATGACACCGTTTTGCATTGGGTGAGGTGCTTAGGAGTGTTTTGCCTCTTTTTTTTGATGGCCCAAACAATGTTTTGTTTTTAATTAAACCCCTTGAACTCACTGAAAATGGGGGGGAAATGGTGATGGTTCACTTTAAGTAGGCATTCTTTGTACAAAGCAGCAAGTACTTGTATTAGTATCATTACGAAGTTATACAAACAATAGGAAACACTGCAGGGCAGGTGGAGGAAGCCACCCCCCCATGCTCTCTCTGTATCATTCTACAGTGCGGATCCTGTAAAAACTGGTTTTTGATGTAGGGTCCCTGCTCGCTCGCTCGCTCGCTCGCTCCTAACTACCTGTGCTCCAAAAAACAAACAAACAAAAAAAACACGAGCTTAAAAAAAAAAAATCTCATCCCCATCTTTTTTTTTGGGGGGGTCCCCTCTTGAAAGGGGCTCTCCGCCTGCGGAAAGCCAGAGAAGCAACGTGACTCGAAAGATCTTTCTTTCCTCCATCGGGAGTTCAGCTGGGAGGCTGCAGCTGAGTCGCAGCGGGGGCTGCCTGGCCATGCATTCTCTGCTTTAAGGAGCTCGGGAAATCAGAAGGCCATCGGGGTGGAAAGCAACAAGAGGGATTTATTTCCCAAGTCTCCCTTCCCCTGCGGGGGGGGGGGAGGGCTGGGGGGGGTCAGGAAATTCCCCCTCCGCTAATTAGCTGCCCCCCTCGCGCCTCCCTCCCAGCTGCCGGAGCCCCAATCGGCACCGCCGGCCTGCCTGGCGCGCTGTCAATCATCGCCTTTCAGAGCGGCGTTACCCAATGGAGGGCCGCCTCCCCGCATTCGCCAGCGCGATCGGAGGCAGTGTCGGCGCGATCCAATTCCCACCCACCTCCCCTCTAGTCTATCTGCAGTGAGCAGCCGGGGCTGCAGAGGCAAACGGCGGCGGCGTCCCCGGGTTTATAAGAGGGGGGAAAAGGGGACTTCAGTGCTGCATTCAAAGCAACAAAAAAAAAAGGGGGGGAGGGGGAACCACCAGCGGCGCGGACTGAAATTAACACGGTTTAAAAAGCAAAAGGGAGAGACGCTCGGATGGGGCGGGAAGCCAAAAGCGGGGGGTTTCTCCGCCCCCGCCACACACACACACACCCCGCTGAGAAAGTGACGCTGGGGAAGAAATGCCGAAGGACCCAAGCTTTGAAAACATTTTCACTTTAATACTGAAAAAATATGCCATTATAAAATCCTCGAATAGAATTACTGAAGTCTCGCTTGCTTCCCCCCTCCCCTCCCCTCCCCTCCCCAAGCTCGGATTTCCTCCAGTTTGATCTTTTTTTTTCAAAGTGTGTGATGTTCGAAAGCACAAAAGGAAAAGGAAATAATCATTTGGGCAGCTTAAGCACTCGAGTGGCGCTAACGAATCATGCCAAAAACTGTTCCGAATTTTTTTTTTTTAAGCCTCCAATCTTTTAACATTTTTTAAACCGCCAAGGGTATTTTTTTTAACATTCAGATGGAAAAAAGCATTTTTGGAGATGTCCTCTTCCAAAGGAAACTCAAAATAACCAGAAGCAAACTGACCCCCGCCTCCCTCCCCCCCCAAACAGAGAGAAAACTCGCCCGACAAAGTAATCCCCCCATCCCGAAACGCAAAACCTGAACCCATGAGACTATAGCCATGCAAACATGTCTTAAATAAAAATCTTTACATTTTTTTTTTGTTTCGTTTGTCCCTCGTTTGTTTTCACAGTAAAAGGACGATCTCTACTGCCTATCAATCACACAAAAATAATGGCGAAATGGCACTTTTTTATTCTTAGTATACTGTATTTTTTTTTTTTTTTTGTATATAGAAAGTTTGATACGATGGAACTTATCAGGTAAGAGGAAGGACGAGGTGAACTGGACGCTGCTTCCGTTGGGGCCGGAGCGTCCCTGCGTGGTTTGTATCCATGCGAGCCATGCAGCAACTTGGGCTGGTTAGTTTCCGTGTAGGGGGGGGGGCGGGGGGCAGGGAGGGTCGTCTGAAATCAGAGTCGTTTATTTACATTACATTCATGCCTTCGTGCAACTGGACGCTCCCGCTCGGGTCGCCGCGGGGAGGTCACCGCTAGGGGGAGCCCCCGCACACAGAGCCAAATAAATCCACACGGCCTTGGGGGTCCCTCCCCTCCCGCAAGAGCGAATTCCTTTTTTTTCCCCCTCTCCTTTCTGTCCCGCCCCTCAAGCTGAGCCATCCCAGACTCTCAGTTTCAATCCTTGGTTCTTTTTTGTGTCTCCCCCACACCATGAGCTGTGCGCAGTTGCACCAAGTACAGCTTCAGGGGTGGTTGTTGTTGGGTTTTTTTTTGGGGGGGATGTGGGGGCTAGACGGGAAACGAAATTAAATTAAATGAAGAGCAAGCCACTCCTCCGTTAGATCCCAGTTTGGGTGAGCAGCGGGCCGGTGCGATTCACCAGAAGGTAGCTTTGAAGAGGGCCCAGCTCCCGTCCCTCGTTGTGGTCCATTCACATCAGCGGACGAGACGGCAATGTACAGATTTCAAGAAAAGGGAGCTGGAACCACCGGAGGGGAAGTGGCAGCTGCCGGCTGCCGAAGTGGAACTGATTGCCCGTACGTGATTGGTTTCCCTTGACTATTCATTTTTGTAGTTTCCCCCCAGTGTGGCGTCTCAGTCTGATATGGAGTGGGAACCACAGTCATACACCCTATGGGCTCCATCTGCACTGTACGGTCCATTGTGCCAGTAGGAGGAGTCGCAGACTGTCTGTAAAGAGTTGATCTCCGAGGCGGAGGAGTTGGCATCCCTCCTCTTGGAGCGCTTCCTGTTCCTCAGGATGAAGACCAGCATGCCAACCACCGTGAAGGCAGAGGTGACGAAGACCAGCAGCAGGCCAGGCACCAGCACCGAGATGGAGACCCTGCTGGTCTCCAGGTAGGAGTTGGAATGAGTCCCGGTCTCGGCCAGCCCCGTGCTGTTCTTATGGGCGGGGGTCAAGGTGGGCATGACTTTGAGCTGAGGGCAAATGGCCTCGTTGGAGAGGGACTCGAAGTCCTCCTTGAAAAACTCCTCGGGAGTCTCGCACCTCAGGTCGCTCATCATCACCTTGGGCCTCAGCATCTCCACCCACTGCTTGAAGGGGACGATGGGGCACTTGCAGTCCCAGGGGTTGTCGTGTAAGTCTATTTGGGTGATGGAGGTGAGCTGGTCCAGCACACCCGCCACTGGCAGGTAGAGGAAGTAGTTGTTGTGGATGCTGAGCTTGGAGAGGGAGACCCCGGCAAAGACGTCGACCGGGAGGGACCTCAGCAGGTTGTTGTTCAAGATGAGGACCCTCAGCTTGGGCATGGCGTTAAAAGTGCCCGGCGTGATGAGTTGGATGACGTTGAATTCCATGTTCAGGTACTCGAGGTTCTGCAGGCCGTTGAACTTCTCCCGCGAGAGAATGTCCAAGTAGTTGTTGTCCATGTACAGCCACACCAGCTCCAGGAGGTTCTTGAAGGTGTTGTTCTCCATGGTGGCGATGTTGTTGTTGCCCAAGTCCAACAGGTTGAGCTTCCGGTAATCCACAAAGTGCGACTTCCGAATGGTGTGGATCTTGTTGCCCCTCAGGAAGAGCTCGTGCACGTTGGACGGCTTGGGCTTCAGGTCCATCAAGCTGCTCACGTTGCCGTCGTTGCAGTTCACCTTGAAGCCCCCTGGGATCTGGTGGCAGGTGCAGGTGGCCGGGCAAGGGGTGCTGCTGGAGGACTTGCCTCTGACGGCCAGGGTCGAGCCTGCGACGGTGGGCCGGGTCTTGATCTGCCAGTTGACCGGGATCTTGGTGCCCCCGTGAGGCGCGGAGCCCGGCGTAGCCAGGTCTTCCCGGCCGTGGACCTTGAAAGGGGTTGGGATGGGGCCGGGGTCGAACGTGTCCTCTTCCGCGGGGGGAGCGGCCAGGCTGGAGTCCACTCGGTTCTTTCTACACAGCTCTTGCTCGGTGGTCTCGTTCAGGTCCTTGCCCTGCAGCCGGGTGGGGGCCTCGCAGATGACCCGGCCGATCAAGGCGTTCTTGGGGATGTTCTCCAGCCATTCCTTCAGGGAGAGGAGGTCGCACGTGCAGTCCCAAGGGTTGTCCTCCAGCAGGATCTCGGCGATGCCCGGGATCTGCTCCAGGACGTCCTCGTAAGGCAAGGTTTTCAGGCGGTTGCCCCGCAGGTCCAGGTGGGTGATGGGCACGTACTGGAACACGTTGGCCGGCAGGATGCTGATGAGGTTGTCGTTCAGGATCAGCACCTCCAGCTTGTTCAAGTCCCGGAAGGCCCCCGGGTCGATGTCCCTCAGCAGATTGAAGTCCGCCTGGAGGTACTCCAGGTCGTCCAGCCCCAGGAAGGTCTGCTTGCGGAAGGACTTGATCTTGTTGTTGTTGATGTGCAGCCGCTTGACCAGCTGCAGCCCCAGGAAAGCCCCCGGCACGATCTCGTGCAAGCCGTTGTTCTCCATGTGCAGGCTGACCGCATTGTAAAAGTTCGCAAACTCATTGGGGAAAAGGCGAGTGAGGGAATTGCCGTGGAGGAACAAATGGTAGAACTGCGAGGTGGGGGCCGAGAAGCGCTGCAGGCTGGTGAAGCCCTTCTTCTCGCAGTCGACGTGCAGGTCGCCCTCGACCTCGGTGCACGAGCAGATCTTCTCCTTGCAAACGTCCCCTGTAACATTCCCGGCGGCGAAACAAAGAGACGTCTCCAGTAGCAGGATCCAAAGCAGCATTTTTACACCCAGCGACTCATCCCCGGACTGGAGCAGACGGAGTAACGGCGAGGCGAATCCCCTCCCTCGCGCCGGAGCCCGGTCAAGTTCCTTCCAGGCATGGAATGTCCGAACCGTCGCCAAAAAGGAGGAGGGGGAGGGGGGAAATCCCCCAACAAAGAGAGAGAGAGAGCGTGTTCGGTAGGGAGATATGAAAATTGGGGGGGGGGAGGCGCTGTCTGGTCTCCTTTTTAGCCCTCTCTACTCCCACAAAAGACTGCACCAGCTCGGACTCCGGTCAAAAAATCATATCCACAAAACTATCCAGGCACGTAGCCGCCTCGAGCTCGCTAGGAATCAGCCAGGGCAGCGGGAGCAGCCGCCGCATCTGCGGGCGAGCGGCGGGGCTGGGAGCGCAGCGGGGGGAGAGGCGAGCTGGCCGGCTGCATGGCTCGGCTGCGGACTGACCTTGCCGGGGTTTCTCGCTCGCGCCCAGCCGGCCTCCGGAATGGCTGTCGTGGCCGCCGCCGCCGCCTGCCCAGGAGGAGACCCCCTGCTGGGTGCTGTCCAGTCCCCCTTGGTGCTGAAATCACGCCCAGTCCAACGCCCGGCCGCCGAACCAATGGCGCGGCGAAAATTCTGCAATCGCGGCGTTTTCCGGTCTGTCCATGGCTCCCCTTACCGCGTTGCCTCGCGTCTCTCGCTCGCTCTCTCCGTCTCTCTCTGCCTCTGCCTCTCGTTCCTTCCTCCTCTCGTCCCCTCTTCTCTCTCTCTCTCTTCTTGTCTTCCCTCCTCCTCCCGTCTTCCGAGCTGCACACTTACTCACTCATTCACGCGCCGAAGGCAGGAGTTGCCAAAAGGTTCTGCTCTCTCCAGCCTTGTGCACTCCGAAAAGATCTGACACCCTCTGCTGAGCCGCAGTGGCAAAAATCCATCTGCTGAGGGAATGCTGGAGAAAGGGGGGGGGGTTGGTTTACGGGTGGGGAGAGAGAGAGAGCGAAAGAAATCAATCCAGGTCCAGGGCGAGCGTTAAAGAAAGATCGGCTCCTCGGCCGTCATCTGCGTAAGGGCTCCCTCTCTCCTAAATGGATTCTTTCATCGCTGGCGCTTAAAGAATGGGGGAAAGTTGAACGTTGCCTGCCTGCCTGCCTGCCTCCGCAGCTCCTCGTTCCACGCAGGGCGATCACACCTGGCGCGAAGTTCAGGCAAGGGGGAGTCGCCTTTCGCGAGCCCAGCGTGGCTTGGCTCGAATTAGTGTCAGGGTGTCAAGCGACTAGCGATCGGAGGTAATTATACCGCACGCCATTTTTTTCAACGTATCGCTTCCTCCCACCCTGCGGTAGCGCGGTTGTCACGCTGCGTTTGGCGTCTCCCCGGCGTC
>NW_015160863.1:427793-428119 GCF_001447785.1 Gekko japonicus | reverse complement strand
CCTTCCTCCCCCCCCCCCCCGTTCTTTCTTTCTTTCTCTCCCCCCCCCCGCACGCTGAACTGTGGGGCACTGCTATATTTGTATACGTTGGGATGAGGCGGAGGAGTGCGAGCTGGCACGGTAGAGCTTCCCACCCACCCCCTTCCCCATCCGGGTATGGAAGGCATGGGGGGGGGGAAACTATTTCCACCCCCAAAAAACCTGACTTCGACGAATTTCCCTGCCCTCCCCCCTCTGCACTGAACCCCTTCTCCCCTTCTAGACAAAACAGAGCACCCGCTTACCTTGTAGATTTCTGGCACGCGGCGGGGGGGGGGGGGGGGGGG
>NW_015160863.1:419252-427689 GCF_001447785.1 Gekko japonicus | reverse complement strand
ATGCCAATGGATTTGACGGGCCTCCATTGAAAGGCATGGGAAGACTGCAAAAGTTTGGCTAAAACAAGGAACGGATTCCAAGGAAGAACAGCGTGCGTCAAACATACCCCTGGGAGTGGAATGTGTGTTCGAGGTCTGGAATGATGGGCGTCATTCCTCGCCCAGGGAGCGTCATTCCTCTCATGGAGGAATCAGTCTTTTCCTGGGGGTGTCATTCCACTCCCAGGGACCCTCATACCGCTCCTAGATACCCTCACTGCACTTTGGGAGCTATCATACTACTCGTGGGGGTGTCATTCCATTCTCAGGGACCCTCACGCCACCCCTAGAGGCCGTCATTCCACTTTTGAGTTGTCATTCCAGTCCCAAGGCCACGCTTGCGTCATTCATTCCACCATTTCTGCCAATCTGTTCCTTGTTTTATTCGCACCTTTGCAGTATTTCGGTGTGTTTCAATGGAGGTCAGTCAAGTCAACTGGCATTCCTCGTCCCCCTGATATTCACTGGGCCTTCTGGGAGCTCCCGTTATCCCCAAAAGGCATTCTTGTGATTCGTTTGAGCGCATCCCATGAAAGATGATTTTCTCGAGTCAAGTAGGACAGGGCCGTTGAAACCGGGGGAGGATGCGCGTGTCTGTATCATCTGATGAGCTGGCGGCGGAGATATCCCCAGGCAAAGAACCAGTTGAACCTCCGCTGGGGCGCAGACCAACTCCCGCTCTCCCACCGCTTTGCCTTAAACCAGAGCCCGGAGCCGCGTTGTTACTTGCCTTCCCGTCCGCAGCTGGACTTTCTCCCGGGTTTGCACCTCCGCCGTCCCATCGTTACGCGGACTCCATTGGCGAACTTTGCAACCAAAACCGGCAGGCTGCAAAATGCAGAAACCACAGGACGGGCTGGGGAGATCCAGGAGCAGAAAACTAGTCAGGAAGCCATCGGGATTCTTTTCCAGCTTTCCAGCTGAACGCTCTCCCCCGCCCCCGCCCCCAGCCAAACCTTCCCGCAGTTCGTCAAGTCGTGCCCCCAGTTGCTGGATTCCTTCCATTAGGCAGTTCGCAACCGGCGCTTCGCACCATTTCGGATGAGCTGCATGGAAAAAAAACAGAAAACAGGGAATGTCTTTAAAAAAAATCGAAACCCCCCCCCCCCCAGGAAGCAGGAAAAAAAAGAAACACCGACGGGAGCAAGGGGGCGGCACAGCGGGGTTGAGAGCAACGCTATGCGTGGGAAGAAGGAGAGGAGCGCCGCGGTAAGGCGGTGGAGTCGTTTTGCTTTCTGCCGAGTTTCTTGGACTTCGTCCCCCCGCGTCTGGAGGAAGCGGGTGTCTTGTGCACAAACAGCTTCCCGGCGAGGGTCTGCCGGCCTGTGGAAAGGGCAGAGGCGCCGAGCGGGTACGGCTGGGGGCCTCTCGAAAGGAAGCCGGGGTCAGGAGAGTCGCAGCATTTTTGGAGAAAGAGAAGCAGGGAAAAAAAGTCATCAGTGGGCTTGGAAGTTGGCTCATGGGCGGACAAGGCAAGGCGTGATTCATCTGGATTTCATTCTTCTTCTTCCATCCTGGCTTCACTGCTGAGGTCATTTCAACTGAAGAACATCCCGTCAGCTCAGGATGTTCCAACACCCAGCAGAAGTCATTTTCATAAAACAAACACTCCATCAACTAGAGGTGCTCCAACATCCAGCTTGCTGTGCTTTTCCCCGGCCTGTGGACCACTCCATGGGTTTTTTGACTTGGGTCTAGAGCTAAGCTCCTCCTGGCCTGTACAATTTGAAAAGAGTGGCCTAACCCACAGGGTCAGAATCTTTGGCAGGGAGGAGTGGGGGCTGCTGAGTGCGGTGGGCATGTGCAGGGGCTGTCAATAAGTAGAGGAGGTGGAGAGACTCTGTGGCTTAGTGGCAGAACCTCTGCTTGGCATGCAGAAGGTCCCAGGTTGGATCCTCAGCATCTCCAGTTGAAAGAATCAGGTAGTAAGGGAGGTGAAAGACCTCTGCCTGAGATCCTGGAGAACCGCTGCCAGTCTGAGTAAAGGTAAAGGTTTCCCTTGCTTAAAAGCCAGTCGAATCTGACTCTAGGGGGTGGTGCACATTTCTGTTTCCAAGCCGAAGAGCCAGTGCTGTCCGAAGATGCTTCCGTGGTCATGTGGCCAGCATGACTAAACACCAAGGTGCACAGAACGCTGTTACCTTCCCACCAATGTTCCCTCTAAACTGTGGAGTCCTGTGAGCAAAAATTCTACTTTGTGAGCTACTGGCATTAAAGTTGTGAGTGAGTGATTTGGCTACTGAATAAATTAGTTTGCCCGGGAGCCGTCCTTCCTGAGCTGAGACAAAAACATGTGAGCTGGAGGCTAAAAAATGGTGAGCTAGCTCACACTAACTCAGCTTAGAGGGAACACTGCTTCCCACCAAAGCGGTACCTATTCATCTACTTGCAATTTCTTGCTTTCGAACTGCTTAGGTTGGCAGGAGCTGGGGCCAGAGACAGGCGCTCACTCTGTCACGTGGCACTCGGGTCTCGAACTGATGAACAAGGTCTGCCTCTGAGCCACCACGGCCCCTGCCAGTTTGAGTAGCTAGTATTGAACTGAATGGGACAAGGGTCTGAGCGGACAGTACTGACACTGATGGACCTCCAGTATAATGCGTGTATGTTTGTTTTTTTAGAGTCCGCCTCTTGCACTGGGACTCAAGGCGGAGTACACAGAGTGACTCCATACAGTCAACAGGATGGGGCATCCAATAAGCAAGGGAATAGGATTAGGGTCATAGTACCAGCCAGAAATCTAAGAACAGCCGTGAAGCAAAGCGTAAGTATTAACCCGACACATGACATGACGCAAGGTGACAGAGCAGGATCCTACTAACAGCAAACGATACACAGTAGTGTAGACCACAGTCCCTAAGAATTTATCCAAGTAACTTTGTGAACCATTTTGTCCAGTGCTACCCTATTGTCCGTGTAGAGAAGCTCTCTTGAATCATTCATAAGAATTTATCCAAGTAACTTTGTGAACCGTTTTGTCCAGTGCTACCCTATTGCCCGTGTAGAGAAGCTCTCTTGAATCATTTGGGTCTGCACAGCTTGCAGAGTGGGGAGCAATGTTCTCTCTAAGCTGAGCTAGTGCGAGCTAGCTCACAGTTTTTTAGCCTCCGGCTCACATATTTTTGTGTCTCAGCTCAGGAAGGAGGGCTCCAGAGCAAATTAATTTATGCAGTAGCCAAATCGCACACTCACGGCTTTAATGCCAGTAGCTCACAAAGTAGAATTTTTGCTCACAAGACCTCCACTGCTTAGAGGGAACATTGGTGGGGAGCCTTCCTGACCTCCTCAGGCCGACCATCCCACAAGGTGGGGGCCGCAGCGGTGGAGGTCACATCTGTACAGGCAGTTGTTGATTTTGCCTGTTTGTGGGCTGGTGTCTGTGGAAGGCCCTGTCCAGATGAGTGGAGCTGTCGTGGCAGAGTGTCAGACAGCTCTATGTGTTCAGCTGAGGTGTGGACAGGCTGCCAATCACAGTGGTGGATAAGGAGGGAGAGAAGAGCCATTGGGGGGCTACGGAATGGCCACAGCAGTGGGGGGGGGAGATGTAGTGCAGCTGCCAAGCAGAGGTGGCAGAACAGGTACAGTGAATGCTGGACAGCAGTGACGGGTCAGAGGGAGGATTCGGAGGTCTACTGAATGGCAGAGGGAGGTGATGGCTAACAACTGGCAGGAGGCCCTCCCACATCTATGGCTCCCTCTCTACTTCCACTCAGCAACACCCCCCCCAAAACTGCTGCCACCACTACCCAGACTTCAACATTTGCTCAAGGCTGATGTCAGCAAGGCAGAAAGTGATTTGGCATGCCTCCCTGAACAGTTTGAGGTAGGCCGTAGCAGGCCTTGGCTCAGAATCAATTTTCAGCTCTAAAAATATGTGAAATAACATGAAAAAGCACCTTTGATCATACAAAGAATACGTTCTTTCAACATACAACCTGTTCCTGGATTAGAAAGCAGATACGTGTGTACCGGTGAAAGTGAGGTCCTCTCCTCTTCTTCTTCAAACAAAGCACAGCCATTTTTTTTAGTAAACTATGCAATAAGAAAGCAACTGTTTGCTGTTTTATTATTTAGAAGGAGCTGTGGTTCAGTGTCACTGGTAAAGTGTGTGCATTGCCTGCAATGGGAATCCTAAGCAGATCAACCTTGGTCAGTCTCATTTTATTCAGTGGGGCTTACTCTGAGGAAGCAGTGCCTTGGCCTGCAGCCTTAGTCACTCAATCGCTTTGTGAAAAGGCAGATAGCCTAAGAAAGTTTGGACCAATTGGCTTATTGAAGAAGGAAATCTGAATCTCATTAAACTGAAAAACAATTTGATTTTCTTCATGGTGTTGTGACATCCACTCAGGTATCGATGGCTTTACAAACAATTGCACGGGTCTCTAGAGGCTAGGTTTGTCTGTTTCTGGCTAAAGGGTTGAGAAAGACCACCTGAGGCTCTAAAGAGCCACTACTAATCAGAGTAGACAATACTGAGATGCATGGACCCTAGACTGACTTGGCATAAGGGAGTTTCATATTGTGAACACTCACAGTCAGCAACTGTTCAGGGCCTCAGGCCTTGATAATGATATGATACCAACAAAGTTATATTTTAATTGGTCATTCTACTTAAACATCAATTTGATCTGTTCCATTTTCCTCCATGCCACGAAATGCTTCATGTACCAATTTCCACATAATAAGCATCTATTAAAGGATGGGATATTTTTCTCCTGGCCGACTAACCATAGATGTGAAGCTGCTGCTGGCCAATCCAGTTGAACTGGCCCATATTATCAACTCTGACTTGCAGTGGGTCTACAGGGTCTCAAGTCATCACCTAGTGCATACTGTGATACAGTCTTTCACACATACAACCATTGGACAAACACTTGACCTTTTTGGCCCATTGGAAGAAGACAAGAAGAAGAAGAGATTGGATTTATAACCTGCCCTTCACTACCTGAAGGAGTTTAGAGTGGTTTACAATCCCCTTTCCCTTCCCCTCCCCACAACAGACACCCTGTGAGGTAGGTGGGGCTGAGAGACAACAGCTCTGAGAGAACTTGTGACTTACCCAAAGTCACACCAGCAGCTGCATGTGGCGGAGTGGGGAATCAAACCTGGTCCTCCCAGATTAGAGTCTGTACTCCTAACCGCTACCCCAAACTGGCTCTCAGACAGGCATGAAAAACTTCCCACCATGCAAGCCCATAGCTACAGTGGGGTATCTCGGGGCCAACCCCCCTGACTTACTGGCAAGGCCCCACGACTTCCCATCCAGCCCAGGGCCCCCAAGTGGTGGCAGGTGTGGGGAAGGAGCCAGGTATTCCTTTAATTCGATTAGCCAGTGCCCCTTAAGAAATTTAAATGCCCCCCTGACTTTAAAAATCCTGGCTATGGGCCTGCCACCATGTCCTCCATATGTGCAACCATGGGGCTAGATCACAACCAGTGTGTTTTTGGAAGAACAGTCTTGGCATTATAGAAATTAGGCTGTGATCAGGCTTGGTCCAGAAATTTCTCTGTCTACCTTCGAATCTTAGTGTAACTAGGGAGCCAGAGCAAATTTCAGGGGCTCCCTAAAACGTCCTTGTTATAACAGTTCTTGACTACTGCAATTAGATGTTGTGATCAATATACAATATAGTGCAGCCCTTCTACTAAACTGACCTTTTTGCTATTTAATTCCCTTCCTTGCCTTGGCACATCTGAGGCGGCAAAAACCAGGAGAGCAATGAAGCAGCCAACAAGTTATAGGACAGAATATTAAATTGATCAAAGCAATTTTGGCACCGCGAGTCGTTCAAGGTATGCGGATGGTAAAAATGCAGGCTGCCCTTTTCCTACCTAAGTAATAGTGTAATGAGGGAGGTTTTCTTTATTCAAAAGTCATGCTAAAGTGATACAGGGCTGTACGTAGGTGGAGATCCAGTACTTATTCATAAAGCTCCACGGGGAAAGACATTTATTACTTTTTTATTACTCTTAAAATTTACATCAACCTTTTTTGTTGGGACTGGAGGTCTTGGGGCACAGCCAGCCAGCGCACACAGTCTAAAAAGAGTTTGGTCTTCACTCAAAAATATGCAACTTGGACTGAGAAGCTAGGTCACTGTAAACAGCATGAGGTGGAACCCTGTTAGTGCTTTATCCTAAACCGAAAGACATTCTTCGAATACTGGTAGGCTTAGAAGGGTATAGCTTGGCTTAGGTGGGCATTGTATTTCACTGAACAACTACTGAACTACTGTCTGAACTCCAATATTCTTTGCCTTCAGATCCCTAGTCACTTGACTTTGGATCAGCCTATGAAGTTCATTGCCCTGACCCGGATGGCCCATTTGATGTAGTAGTTAGGAGCGTGGACTCTAATCCGGGAGAACCAGATTTGATTCCCCACTCCTCCACATGCAGCTGCTGGTGTGACCTTGGGTCAGTTACAAGTTCTTTCAGAGCTGTTCTCAAAAGAGCTTTCTCAGCCCCACCTACCTCACAGGGTGTCTGTTGTGGGGAGGGGAAGGAAAGGAGATTGTGAGCCGCTCTGAGATTCCTTCAGTTAGTGAAGGGTGGGGTATAAATCCAATATCTTCTTCTCTTGTCTTCTTATCAGGATCACAGTGGCTTTCAGAAGCTAGGTGGGGGTCAGCTCTGGTTAGTATTTGGATGGAAAACCACCAAGGAAGTCAAGAGTTGCTATGCAGAGGAAGGCAATGGCAAACCACCTCTGTGCTTCTCTTGCTTTGAAAACCTTATGGGTTGCCATAAGTTGGCTGCAACAGAAGAAGAAGAAGAAGAAGAAGAAGAAGAAGAAGAAGAAGAAGAAGAAGAAGAAGAAGAAGAAGAAGAAGAAGAAGAAGAAGAAGAAGAAGAAGAAGAAGATTTTCATTGATTTACAGAGCAACATGGAGTTGACCAGCGGATTTAGACCAGAGTAATAGCTGGAAGCAGAGCTCACTCTGAGCCTAACCTGTCTCACACTGTGTTTGTGAGGATAAAATAGAGGAGGGAAAAATGATATTGTAAGCTGCTTTGGTGGCCCTGCTTGGGCAGAAAAGTGTATAAACATGTAAATGAACAGAACAGTTTTACAGGGATTACGTTCGTTATTGGTTTGCATAATTTATATTCCACTTCTCTGCTCAGTCATGGCCACCAAGCAGGCTAACAATTAAAAGCAGAACATTAAAAAACAATCATAGAACCAATTTTAAAACACCAAGAAAATACACAGATAAAGACAGACCCAGCAATTGAAACATAGGGCAAGAAGGAGAGGTCGTAGAGATGAAACCAGATGAAACAAACAAACAAAAAAGCCTTCACTCACTGGCAGAAGATAGTGACAGAGGAGAACAGAGGACTCTCCTTGGGGAAGGAGTTTCACAGTTTGGGGGCCCCAACTGAGAAGGCCTTCTCTTTGGTTGCCACCTGTCTAACTTCAGAAGGTGGAGTCCTCCTAGGCAGTGCCTCAGAAGATGACCCGGTGGTTCGGAAGTTTCCTTTGGGAGTAGGATTGTATCAGTCTTGGTTATGTCAACAGACTGAGGTTCCCAACAATGGCCACCCTCAATTTTAACTACATTTCAAGTAAACTTCTACTTTTAAAATGCTCTCAGGACTGAAATTGTTTCTTGTCCCCCCAGGTTCTAGAGCAGGTAGGAACTTCCCAGCCAACTGAGATGAGAAGGCACCGGAGGCTAGTGGAGTCCATGTGATATTTGTTGACAAATCAACAAGTCAAGTCAGGGAGGAGCAGGCAGGGAACGCAGCAGGCACTACTAGCCTTGAAAAAGCATCACCCACCTCACGACAGCATGTTCTTACATCTCCCCAAGACTGCTTTCTTCAGCTAGCTCCAAAACCTAGAGATGAATGTCCCCCTATTTCAAGTCTTTTTCATATTTAGAGTTTTTTGTCAATGATTTTGCTACTCATTGATGCTTGATACGTTGCTGTGTGTTGTGCACAGGGCCACGGAGATGAACCTAGAGATGAATGTCCCCCTATTTCAATTCTTTTTCATATTTAGATTTTTGTCAATGGTTTTGCTACTCATTGATACTTGATAGGTTGCTGTGTGTTGTGCACAGGGCCACTGAGATAGTCAAGTCAATAGATAACATAAGATATTTAAGTACGTAGAATGTCAATCTGATAAATGAATTACATAGATAGCATTTAATGAGGACAATGTCTCCTTCTTGACACACAGAACGTCTCAGGTTCGATCCCTGGCATCCCCAGTTAAAAAGAACAGGCAGTAGGTGATGTGAAAGACCTCAGCTTGAGATCCTGGACAGATACTGCCAGTCTGAGTAGACAATATTGACCATGATGGACCAATAGTCTGTTTCAGTATAAGGCAGCTTCATGTGTGGATATGTTCATGTGTGGCCATTAAAAGTCAGGAATG
>NW_015160863.1:412734-419240 GCF_001447785.1 Gekko japonicus | reverse complement strand
CCAGTTCACTGGACAGGATGATAGGCTCTCTATTCTCCGCTGTAAGCCATTGGTCAAAAGTGAAAATTCTCAGTCCAACAACCTTGTTTGTCCACTATCCATATGCAACATGAACCAACATGTTGGGTCCGCCCAGCCTTCTGGAGACCTTTAGCCCCTCTTTGCTTCACCTCCTTGCCCACCTGGTTGAACACACAGGTATAACTTTTATAAGCATTTTATTTGGTGTTTTAATGGAAAATGTGTGTGATTTAATGTTGATTTATATATGCTGGGAAAATATTGTTGGAAAATGCATACTTTTTACCGGGGGTGGGTGGGAGACAAGGCCAAGAAAATGGAGTACAGCATGCAAACGAAGAACCGTGGGTTTGATGCACATAAGGGAGACGGCAAAACCAAAACAAGTTTGCAGGAAGTAACAGCAGGGCTGAGATGTTGGAAACTAATCCTACCAAAAACCCAAAACTGTGTTTCTCTTTCTCTGGGCAGAGTCAAAACTGGGAAGGGGGACAGTCTCATACAGTCCTAGGAGGTATCTTGAATTGAATGGTCCCATCCTGCTGATCTGAAGAGGTTTCCAGGTTGCTGAAACATCCCCATGGTACTAGCGATGGCACCAATGCCCATTAAAGGTGCTCCCTGAGTCATCAAGCTGCACAAAAGCCCAGAGTGCTGCTTATCTCTTCATTTTCTGCACTAGATGGATATGACAGTCTGTCAGTCACTTAAAAAAAAAATAGAAGCCTAATATAGTTATGCGATGCGGCAAGTATATCAAGACATCATTTGCTCATTAATTCACAGCTTAATTCTGTTATCATTTAAATTATAAAAAGTGGACACCTTCCAAGATTTTGAACCAGCTCTTTTATCGCAGAGA
The DNA here is from genome assembly GCF_001447785.1 of Gekko japonicus. NCBI lineage: Eukaryota > Metazoa > Chordata > Lepidosauria > Squamata > Gekkonidae > Gekko > Gekko japonicus. The sequence goes on along the minus strand of NW_015160863.1, from coordinate 418,357 downwards.
CAAAGAATTAAATACAGGGGATAAACCATGCTGTGTTTTCTTGGGGGTCACCCTTCTATTATTATTTTTTCTTCTTACCTAATTTCTTTTCTTTTTCTTTTTGACTAAAGGGCAGTTCCTCAAGCATACATACATCTAGTCAAGCAAACATACATCCAGGTAGCTAAATGAACAGTGCGCTCATAAACCCAAATTCCATGTGGAACTTATCAAAGGGGATAGTCATAAATGACTATGCCGTAAGAGCAAAGTCAAGCACTGGGCAAATGCAGTGAAACTTTTGGGGAAATTTCTGTATCTTATATCAGGCATCAAGTTGTTTTTTTGTGTAGTGTGTGGTAATGCTGGCTTTGCCTAGTAGGGTTTATTTATTTACTGAAAAGTCCAGCTACATCCAGCAGTGCAATGTGACTGCGAAGAAATCTAATGCAATCTTAGGATGCATTAACAGCAGCATTGTGTCCAGATCATGGGAGGTGGTAGTTCCGCTCTGTTGTGCTATGGCCAGGCCTCACCTGGAGTACTGTGTCCAGTTTTGGGCACCACATTTTAGAAAGGATGTTGACAAGATCAAGTGTGTCCAGAAGAGGGCAACCAGGATGGTGAGAGGGTTGGAATCCAAGTCTTATTAGGAAAGGTTGAAAGAGTTGGGTATGCTTAGCCTGGGAAAGAGAAGGCTTAGAGGGGACATGATTGCAGTCTTCAAATATTTGAAGGGCTGTCTTGTAGAAGATGGAGCAGATCTATTCTCTCTTGCTCCAGATTGCAAGACTAGATCTAATGGGTGGAAATTACAAGGGAGTCGTTACCGGCTAAATATTAGGAGAAACTTCCTAACTGTAAGAGTGGTTGAGCAGTGGAACAGACTGCCTCGGGAGGTGGTGGATGCTCTTTCGCTGGACATTTTCAAGTGGAGGCTGGATGACCATCATTCCGGTATGTTGTAGGGCTATCTTTCGGCTATGCTCCTGCAGAGTGCAGGGGGTTGGACTAGATGACCTGCAAGGTCCCTTCCAACTCTAACATTCTATGATTCTATGATCCCCAACTGGCACATTTTGGTCTTAAAGATGCTTCATGCTTTAGAAGGGAAATGTTATTTACTGGTGCTAGATCTTTCCAATGGGGTGGCAGTGAAGCCCATCACTGGACTGTTTATGGCCAGTGTCAGTGGGGCTGTGGGAGGCAGTTGATGGCCTCCCCCATCAACATCAGCCATTTTGCTGCAAAGCTAATTTCAGTGGAGCGTATAATGGGCTTTTGTTACACTTTTGGCCTTTTCATGTAATTCAGATCAATTCAGATGGGCTTCTATACAAAGGTGACTTTTGCAATGGTTGCATGGTGAGATTGGCTTGACATTGGTTCTTCAAATGGTTCCAGTGCAGGATAGATCCCAGTGTGAAATTAGAGATAAATGGATTTCTCCCACTACATTCTCATTATCTGATGGGTTTGCTCATCCCTGGTGATGATAGATGATTGGGTTTTTTTATTTTACAAAGTCCCTATGCGTTTCGCCATGCAGGCTTCGTCAGGGGGAATCAGAGCATTTACCTAGTGCTGGAACGGTCCACAGCGATTAAGATGGTTCCAGCACTAGATGAATACTCTGAATCCCCCTAATGAAGCCTGCACAGCAAAACATACAGGGACTTTGTAAAATAATAAAAAAAAATCAATCATCTATTACCTGGCATCCCCCCCCCTTTTTTTTGTTCTGTTGATATGTTGCTGGATGCAGCCCATTTTTTCCTTCATCCTTTGCTCATCCCTGCCTTCTGGATTCCAGGTTAATTAGGGGGATTTCTAAAATTAGTTCCAAAATTGGATCATGCAGAGTTTGCCATAACTCGTCTCAACTCTATCCCTGCATTCGTATTTTTTTCCCCTTATGTTGCCAGTATGCTCATATGTATTGGTACTGCAAAAAAAGATACACGTGATTGAATCAGGACTCTTTTTTGCTGTCTTCTTATTAATACTGATAAATACCATTCAAAGAGAGAGAGAGAGTTCAAGATTCAGTTATCCCCAGGGAAGGGCAGATGTGAATTATCTGAAGAAACTGTTACAAGCTGAGCATCTATAAAGCTTTGTATGGATGCATTCTTTTAATGGAGCCAAGGAAGAAACAACACTGATACACTGGAAGTCCAAAAGATACTCAAGTGGGAGAATTTCAGGAGCATCCCTAAACTCAATACCTCTTCTCCTGTTTCAGAATGCCCAGTGTGGTGTGGAGCTGTTTGCCAAAATCTCCATAGGATAGGAAAGCAAATGGTTTTCTGAATCAACCCTTGTCTTCAGCTGAACAGGGGATTCATGCATTCATTTCCCAGGTATCTGCGTAAACAGTATTCAATCTAAAAGTGAACCTTTCTAATAAATGTAGAGTTTTTGTTGCGCTGGAGAAAATGAGGAGCAACTCCAATCAACATCATTTCACTGACTTCTACTGAATTGTGCTACTATGCCATTGTCATCACATGTAACCAGGTTGGCAAAGACAGAACTGCAGAGGCGGCAACAGCTATATCTGTACATGTAAAGAGGGTCTATTTTTGATTTTGAATGTGGAAATTCAGACAATACCTGGTCCCATAAGTACATGGTTTTAAGTAGCTGCATATCATCTTCTGTTCAGTGTGGCCTCCACTTATGTTTTGATGTTTCTGGATTATATTTTGTGATTTCAATTACTGCACCCCATCTTAAATAACCATTGTGTTGAAAAGCAGATTATACATTTTCTAAACCAATAAATAAAATGGTAAAAGTTAAAGTGCCTGAGAAGAAGCAGAAGAAGCAGCAGCAGCAGAAGAGGAGGAGGAGGAGGAGGAGGTGGAGGAGACTGGTTCACTTGGAATCTCAGAGTGGCTTACAATCTCCTTCCCTTCATCTCCCCACAACAGACACCCTGTGATGTAGGTCAGGCTGAGAGGGCTCTGAGAGAACTACTCATGAGAGAACAGCTCTGAGATAACTTGTGACTGACCCAAGGTCACCCAGCAGCTGCATGTGGAGGCGCGGGGATCCAAACACAGTTCTCCAGATTAGAGTCCACCACTCTAAACCACTACACCAAACTGAGGAGCATATCTTCTCTCCAGACATGATGGAGTTCTCCCTTAGAGCTTCACATTGATTTGACGTGGTGTTGGAGGAGAGTTTTATGGATACCATGGACTGCCAAAAAAAAAAATAAGTAGGCTCTAGAGCAAATCAAGCCTGAACTCTCCCTAGAATCTAAAATAATTAAGTTGAAGCTACTGTAGTTTGGTCACATTATGAGAAGACCAGAGTCACTGGAAAAGATAATAATGTAAGGAAAAGCTGAAGGCAGCAGGAAAAGAGGAAGACCCAACATGAGGGGAATTGATTCTATAAAGGGACCCATGGCCCTCAGTTTGCAAGACCTGACCAAGGCTGTTAACAACAGGACATTATGGAGGTCATTAATTCATAGGTTCTCCATGAATCAGAAGTGACTTCACACACAGACACACACACACACACACACACACACACACACACACACACACACACACACAAGAGTTTCACCTTGCTGGCAAAATAAAGGTAAGGAGTTTTAGGAGGGTTGAGGGGTTTTTTTTGCATCCAGATCTAACACAGATCCCAGTTGATCCTTCTTTTGCAATACCCTCTCATTATCATTTCTCTGCCTGTTTCCATACCTTCCAGATGAACCTCCTTCATAACTAGTGGGAGTCGGGATAATAATGTTTATTATAGTAATAATAAAGTGATAGGGAAAGTAATTACAGTAATAATAAAGTGATAGGGGAAAAAATAATACTGAGAAATGCAATAAGTTGTGCCTACAGAATATGGGTTTTAATCATTAGGAATGTTATGTATTTCAATAGCTTATGGGCCCATACCCCATCAGGGAAACAGATGCTGTTCTCTGTGCTTCAGGGAATAGAAAATTCCGTGCTGGAGAAAGAGTTTGTTTATCAAGCGTAATTCTTGTTGAGTATTTGAAAGGAGAAGTGGTTGTTGCTTTGTAATCTGATTTGCACTGGAACGTGGAATTTGGGTTTTTTAAAAAATTATTATCGTCACTCCATCGAGGCTGTGGAAATCCATCCTTTTTAAAAGAAATTAATTTTATGTGAATGCATATTTTAAGTGGGGGGAGCTGGACTGTAAATGAAGGGTATTAAAGGATTTTGCTGCAACTCAAAATAACAATAATGATGTCAGGCAATTTTCCCGAGGCTCAGCTGGTGCATGCCCTTAGGTCTCGGAAGTCCCGGCCTGCAGAAATTCATATTCACCTGACCAAAATGCCAAAAATCAGGGCTCAAAGGCCTAATGTAGAAAATTTAGCTCTCCAGCAACAGCTGCTGGCTTTATTTATTCGTTTAGTACATTTTTATGCTGCCTCTTCAGAGTCGTGCTCGAGGTAGCTTTTCCATTAAAACAACGTAAAACAAGCCATTAAAACAAGCCATTGGACATAAAGAATGTCAAAACAATCCATAAAAGAGAAGCAGGCTATTAGAAAGCTGGTAAGACAAAACCTTTAATTAAAAGCCTGTTTTTTAAAAAAATGTGTGTGTTTGTTTTTTGGCTTGGAGACTAAAAGCAAGTAAGGGCGGCACCAGGCGAGCCTCAAGGGGGGAGGTTGTTTCAGAAGCCCAGTAGAGCAGGGGTGTCAAACATGCGGCCCGGGGGCTGGATCAGGCCCCTGGAGGGCTTCTATCAGGCCCGCAGTGGAACTGGCTGTCTTCTGCTTCTTCTTCTAGTTCTGCTGCTGCATCATCATAGGTTTGCGGCTTACAGGTACACACCTGAACAGCATACTCAAGATTGTAACAGCACAGACATTGTGATGCAATAATTCAGAGCAAGGAGTGTCAGTTATCAGACACTGTTAAATAAACAAAATATTGCAAGAGTGCTAATGTTTTAAACATGTTTTTATTTTAAGTAAAAAAAAAAACCCCTTTGTGTTTGTGTCCTTTATAAAGTTTATATCTTCACTACCTGACATTACATTTTATGACACACATGGCCCGGCCCGACAAGGTCTCATTTATGTCAGATCCAGCCCTCATAACAAATGAGTTTGACACCCCTGCAGTAGAGGAAAGGGATGCTGATGACCAGGGGTCTTTTCGTAGAAAAAGAGTTGCAGGAGCTCATTAGCATATGGTATGCTAATGCGCTACTAGGCTATTAGCATATGCCATGCTCCCTGACATCACTGGAAGTGATGTCAGAAGGGGAAGCAAAAGGGGGGGGGAGGCATCTTCAAAAGCCTCCCTTCCCTTCCCCAGCTGGCTTGGGGGGGGGAGCGAAGAGAGAAGGGGTTTAAACTTCAAACCCCTTCTCACTAGAGTTGGGCCACAGAAGGAGGAAAGAGGGAAGGAAAGAGAGAGAAGGGAAGAAGGAGGGAAATGGAAAGGAGGAAAAAAGAGAAGAGAAGAAGGCAGGAAATAAAGAAAGAGAGAAGGGAAGAAGGAGGAAAAGGAGAGAAGGAAAGGAAGGAATGAAAGAAAGAGAGAAGGAAAGGAGGAAAAGAGAGGAAGGAAGGAAGGGAGGAAGAGAAGAGAAAGAGAGAAAGAAAAGGAGGGAAAGAAAAGGAAAGGAG
>NW_015160863.1:397988-412409 GCF_001447785.1 Gekko japonicus | reverse complement strand
CCCCCCAGCCCTGAGCTGGAAACAAAAGTCTAGCTGCTGGTCAGTTAACACCCCCCCCATCACCAGAGCCTCAAGAATGCCATAGAAAGAGGAGGAGGAGGAGAAACCTGCAAGACAGAAGGTGTAGTACTCACCTGGCAGTAGAAGACTGGCCCAGCACCAACAGTGAGGATGAGTGCTTGCAGGAGCAGGACTGAGAAGGGAGCGGCTGTGTGGAAGGAACTCACCCATTAGCTACTGACTATGCTTCCTCTGCTCTGGATTGTCCTCTTTGTCTCTGACTCTGGCCTGTAGCTTCATATTCTTGCTCTCAGATTGCCCTTCAGATGTATATCTGTGAGTGTTGTCTACTTTGTGTCTAAACCCTGGAACTGGATTTTGTCACCTGGCTCTGGATTTTGGCACCTGGCTCTGGAATCGGTCTACATATCGTGGACCTTTCTGTATTTGCCTGCCCCTCCAGATTTTCTCAAGTCACAGCAATTTAAGTCCATGGCAAAACAGCATCCAAATAACCCGGGGAAACAGAAGGCTGAAACTGGGCTGACCACTGAAGGGAGGTGATGTAATGCAGAATGGGGGAGGGGAGCTGGAATAAAAAGAAGGTTGAGCTCCATTTTAGTACAGAATGGGGGGAAAACCTGGATTAAAAAGAAGGTTGGATTTGATTTTAGTGCAGAATTGCTTGGAGGACACCGTGGTGAACATGGATTAAAAAGGAGAGTGCAGAAAAGGCCACTGACACCTGGAAACTGCATCTGTGTGACTAGAATCATAGAATCATAGAGTTGGAAGGGATCTCCAGGGTCATGTACTCCAACCCCCTGCACAATGCAGGAAATTCACAAATACTCCCCCACACACATCCCCAGTGACAGTTGTTCCATGCCCAGAAGATGACAAAAAACCTCCAGGACCTCCAGCCAAATTGGCCTGGAGAAAAATTGCTTCCTGACCCCAAAGTGGTGATCAGCATTTCCCTGGGCCTGCTCAGAGGACACCAGCTAGTAGGACACAGAGGAATCCAAACTTTTGATTGGCTGACTAAGCGCACATCCTATTGGCTGCTTGAACGCAGGTATGGATACATTAGGAAACAGTGACCTGCTAAGTGTTTTTTTCAGCAGCCCTGCAGGCTGCTAGCATTACCTTTAATTTGGTGTGGGTCCTTCATGCAAATAGTCTGAAAACCTCCTCCAGTTGCAGTCAGTTTTATTTTAAAGAGCAGTTTTTGGAAGCCTATCTGATAGGCCTGTGGGCCTTTTGCAAAATGTATCAATCTGAAAGCTATGAGGAGACAACATATACGATAGTATATATTTAAAAAGTCAGGACGAAGCGGCGGTATTCAAGGCAATAGCCCAGGACATTCCTGCAGACACACAAATCAGGAGCATGCACCAGTGTTTTTCGGTATCATAAATGAAGGCAACATAAACAAATATGGATACAGAGGTAAGAAGATTTATACAGCTGCTATACCAGGCTGCTGTTCGGCCAAGCCAAGACTGCAGTGGAGAAGAAAAACTCGAGCGAGCGCTCTGCTGCCGATTAAATAAAGTTTGTAAAAGTGTCAGAGACTGGAGAGGACTTTAAAGAGGTATCAGATCTTTTCAAAAGACATACCAAATGTTTCCAAAAGGAGCATTCCTTAAATGGAATCAGTATGTATGGAATCAGCTGTGCAACAGAAGGTGGAGAAAGAACTTTGAGATCAGGGGGGGGGGTGCTTGGCTAGGGTTGCCAACTCTGGGATTTTGGGGGTGGAGCTAGGGGAGGGGAGGGGTTTGAGGAGGGGAGGGTCCTCAGCAGGGTATAATGCCATACAGTTCACCCTCCAGATCAGCCATCTTCTCCAGGGGAACGGATTGTGGTTGTCTGGAAATATATTGTAATCCCAGGAGATCTCCACATGCTACCTGTAGGTTAGCAACCCTAGCCATGGCTCAGTGGTAGAGCATCTGCTTGACATGTGGATGGCCCCAGGTTCAATCCCCAGCATCTCAAAGTAAAAGGCTCCAATTAAAAGACTTCAACCTGAGACCCTGGAAAGTCACTTGCCAGTTGGAGCAGACAAGGCTGACTTAGATAGACCAGTGATCTGACTCAGTAGAAGACAGTTTCATGTGTCCGAGAGACCCGAAACACTGACACCCAGAATGGAAAGGTGTTTTGTTTGGGTAGGATATGGGTACAAGAGTGCACAGCAGTGTTTTGCACTACCAGGATTACAGCGTGTCCAGGGATCCCTCTAAGCTGAGTTAGTGTGAGCTAGCTCACAGTTTCTTAGCTTCCGGCTCACGCATTTTTGTCTTAGCTCAGGAAGGAGGGCTCCAGAGCAGACTAGTTTATGCAGTAGCCATATCGCTCGCTCACAACTTTAGTGCCAGTAGCTCACAAAGTGGAATTTTTGCTCACAGGACTCCACAGCTTAGAGGGAACATCGAGCGTGTCCCATCAGTCTGTGTTTGGTCCTACCAACCCATTGTATGATGTCACTGGGGTTTTTTTTGTTTGTTTGTTTTTAGATTCCTGAGAGCAGACCCAAAAAGCTGATCAGGTAGAAACAGATGGATTTCCCAAGAGGTGTGTGGTTCTTTGGTATTTCCATCCCTGGGTTCGTGTCTTCATGTCAAAGCTGACTCTCACTCGTACTAGCCAAGTCAACTAGCATATACACCAGCAACTCTGCCTATGGAACTACAATTCCTCATTTTTGTTGTTGCTTTGGAGCCACAATGTAACAGAAGCCTTTTTTTGGTGCATCCTACATCCCTGGGGCTGTGTGTCTTCTTAATGAAAATTATATATATCGAGGTAAAATCAAGGTACTCAGATTCTTCAAGAAGAATAGGTTCAATGTGTATACACTAGGCAGATTAAAAATGCTGGCATGAGTTCACGGATCTTGCATAATTTATTTTGCATTTTTCCTCCTTTTGAATAATTTGTTCTGTTTCTGTGATTCGTGGCAAGATGCCAAGGACTCTAATGGGCGCTGAAGTTTTCTTCTCAGCAGCATTCTTAGCTTAATTCAGAAGCAGCATTTTCTGATGCATCAGTTGTCATTGGCCACACTCTGAAGTGTGGCTTCGTAACAGGAAACCTAGAATCTTGGACCCTATGAGCAAATTCCATGCACACTTGATTGCATTTGCCACAGAGAGTGCTTCCTCCTGCGTGATCACTTCCACTGGCATGTGGATTCATTGGCAGACGCTGATGGTGCTCAAATGGAACTTTGCACTCCAAAGCCGAAACTATCTAGTGTGCACAGGACTTGGTCATGGATACAAGAATCTTTCTAAGAGTCTTAGGAAGCTGAATGCTGCATCCAGTATTCAGTCCCAAGCTTGGCAGTTTTCAACTGCTCAGAGGTTAAGACGCTGAGCTGCTGACCAGAAGGTCTGTAGTTCGGCAGTTCGAGACCGTGGTGCCGCGTGACGGAGTGAGCTCCCATCTCTGGCCCCAGCTCCTGCCAACCTAGCCGTTCAAAAGCAAGAAACTGCAAGTAGATAAATAGGTAAAGCTTCAGTGGGAAGCTAACAACGTTCCGTGTGCCTCGGCGTTTAGCGGAAACGTCTTCGGACAGCGCTAGCTCTTTGGTTTGGAAATGGAGATGAGCACCACCCCCTAGAGTTGGATTTGACCACCTTTCAGGCAAGGGAAACCTTTACCTTTAACACATGTTAAAACATATGTTGTGTCAGATCAATAAATATTGGTAGATCACTATATGTTGGATCCAAAGGTGCCCTTGCAGGAACTGAACTCACTTCCACTGATCAAAGGGGACAGGGGATGCAGGATTTCTGTTCAGTTCTTACTCAAACTGCAGTTTGTTCTCCATCCATTCTGTTTTCAAACATTCCCCAACTCTTTTCAGGTGATAGAGGTAATTACAAAAGACTGGGTGGGGGAGGGTCCATTGCACATGTGTGATTCTGCTTAGGTTCTTTGGGTCCAGCCCATCAATTTTAGTGTTGAGCATCCTGATGAAGACTGAAGATACGATCACAACTATAGGGCAATTACTTTACTCACCACTGCTTGTATCTCTCCAAAGAGCCCATACTGTCTGGTTCAGGGCCTATGTTTCAGCGGAAATGCATGTATGCACCAATCACGTGGTCCTTCTGGTTTATGCGATTGCATTCTGTGCCACTGCAGATCACCACTGCTTGTATCTCTCCAAAGAGCCTATACTGTGTGGTTCAGGGCCTATGTTTCAGCAGAAATGCATGTGGTCCTTCTGGTTTATGCAATTGCATTCTGTGCCACTGCAGGCAACCCCAGTGGAAGGACAGACACATTGGAGGGGCACTGCAAGTATTCCAAGTGACCCCATCGAGTGAAGGGTTTGGGTGGGCAATATTTCTATACATTACCACTGCAATGCGTTTTGACGATGCATTCAGACTCTTTTTAGCAATAGCCAAATGTGGAAGTTAACATATGATTCAGATTCCAGATGCTAGCCAGGAGCTGTACAAACTGATCAGTACTATTGTATGTATGTATATATACATGCATACACACAATCAATACCACCTGCAATACACACAATTACCTGTATAGTGTTTTGGTTTAACTGGGCAGATGCCAAACTATAATAGTTAGGCAGATTTCATTTATCTGGCTATGTATTTATTATCAATGCATGACAGCCCCAAACCTCTAAAACTTAAAGCATACCTTGATAACACTGGAGCTATCAATTTGTAAATAAATTGGTGGGGGGAATGAGGTGAAAAATTATGCAGCCTGTTGTTGTTTTTTAACCCATCTGCTCATTTTTAATTCTTTTGCAATTTTCTTGTAATTTACTCAAAATCATTCTGTAATCATGAGGGTTAGACACAGAGTCTCAGGTTGCCAAGGAAAAAAACGGCAAGCTGTATTAACCTGCCTAAGGGGATCTATGAGCAATTCAAGCCATATGGTAGACACTCTTTTGTGATATCATTTGAAATATAAATATCAATCCCCCCCCCGTTTGCCTTTGAAGAAAGTCTTTATAACAAATGACAAGGTGGAATGATGGTGCTTTGTAAAATGGGTTCCCATATCTGATCTAGATCTTCTCCAGCAGCAATAGATGTAAAGATTCTGGCTTGATTGTTCCAGTTAAGTACTTCCCAAAATAGAAGGAAGCAAGCCAGGCTTGGAACTGCCGGCTCTGATGTGGTTCACCAGTGCAGACTCCTCAAAGGCTATGGTAATCATTCCAATGGCATCATCAGCTCACACAGGAACATACAAAGCTGCATTCTACTGGGTCAGACCATTGGTCTACCAAGGTCAGAACAGGCTACTTGGACTCTCAGTGGCTGTCCAGGATTTCAGTCTGAGGTCTTTCGCATCATCTACTACCTGACCCATTTAACTGGAGATGCCAGGGATTGAACCTGGGAAGTTCTGCATGCAAAGCAGATGCTCTACTACAGCCATGACTCCTCCCCAGTTCACAAATGTTCCTTCCTTCTCCAAACTGTCACTCAGCATGATTTCTGTTGGGAAATTTGGTAAAAATAGTTAGATATTCAGAGCTTGCAATGGATATTCAGAGCTTGCAATGGCTCTGCGTCTATGTGGAGGGAAGTCTCGAGTAGAGAGCCACAGGGCTCCATCCTAGGCCCGGTGTTGTTCAATGTTTTTATAAATGACCTGGAGGAAGACATAGAGGGGATGCTTATCAAATTTGCAGATGACACGAAGCTGGGTGGGATTGCTAATTCTGAAGAAGATAGAGTCTGGATTCAAAATGATCTAGATAGGCTGGAACAGTGGGCTGAGACAAATAAAATGAATTTCAACAGAGATAAATGCAAAGTCCTACACTTAGGTACAAAAAATCAAAGACACAGATATAGAATGGGAGGGACTTGGCTTGAAAGCAGCACATGTGAAAGGGATCTGGGTGTTCTGGTTGATCACAAGCTAAACATGAGCCTGCAGTGTGATGTGGCTGTGAACAGGGGTCATTTCGTAGAAAAAGAGGTACAGGAGCTCATTAGCATAACTTATTAGCATAACTTATTTGCATATGCCACAACCCCTGACATCACCGGAAGTGTGTCAGAAGGCAACACCCACCGCTCAGGTGTCACTGGACTGTTTTGGATTGCTAGCTATTGGGGGGGAACGCACAGATCTGCCCTTACAGAGGAGGGAGAGCTTGTACATGAAGGTGGGCCGGGGGGGGGGAACCGCAACCTAACCTGTGTGTCCAGATCACGGTAGGTAGTAGTTCCGCTCTATTCTGATATGGTCAGGCCCCACCTGGAGCACTGTGTCCAGTTTTGGGCACCACATTTTAGGAAGGATGTTGACAAGGTTGAGTGTGTCCAGAAGAGGGCAACCAGGATGGTGAGAGGGTTGGAATCCAAGTCTTATAAGGAAAGGCTGAAAGAGTTGGGTATGTTTAGCCTGGGAAAGAGAAGGCTTAGAGGGGACATGATTGCAGTCTTCAAGTATTTGAAGGGCTGTCATGTAGAAAAGGGAGCAGATCTATTCTCTCTTGCTCCGGATGTCAAGACTAGATCTAATGGGTAGAAATTACAAGGGAGTCATTATCATAAATATCAGGAGAAACTTCCTAACTGTAAGAGTGGTTGATCAGTGGAACAGTCTGCCTCGGGAGGTAGTGGATGCACCTTTGATGGACGTTTTCAAGTGGAGGCTGGACGACCATCTTTCGGGTATGTTGTAGGTATGTAGGGCTATCTTTCAGTATACTCCTGCAGAGTGCAGGGGGTTGGACTAGATGACCTGCAAGGTCCCTTCCAACTCTAACATTCTATGATTCTATGGATCTTTATTCACTGGAGAGGAGGCATATTCTTTCCATGTAAAAATCTTTATTTCTAAAGGGAAAGATACACGGGAAATCTACAAAACAATGAACACTTAAGACTACATCCTTACTGTTACTAGTACAACAACAGAAAGACTGACCACACGGTTGGTAATGGAGATTCTTCTTTCTTCTTGACCATATAAGGAAATCACCTGAATACATTAACCAATTATTGTTAGTAAATATCCAGTTACCCGGGCTTTCTCTCCATTGGCTTTCTGCCAGGTTCCCTTCCAGGTCAGTCTAAACAATAGCAGACAAGGTAAACACATTAATCCTATAATGACTGAATGTAGACCTTGCAACACACATATTTCCAACAATTTCAACTGACCCCATGGAACAGTCTAGCCTGATCTCATCAGATCTTACAAGTTAAGCAGGGTCAGCCCTGGTTAGTGCTTGGATGGGAGACCACCAAGGACGTCTATGGTTGCTACACAGAGGCAGGCAATGGCAAACCACCTCTGTTCATCTCTTGCCTCAAAAACTCTATGGGCTTGCAATAAGACAGCCGTGACCTGATGGCACTTTCCACCACCACTCTGTCTTATTCATTGAGAAAATGTATATCCTGCTTCTCCAGAGAAGTTGTTTCAGATGGTTTGCAACGTAAAAACATGATAAACTCATAAACAGCACACAAAACTTAAAAAAAACCCACTCCACCACTAAAAAGTCATTAAAAACCAAGAGACTACCCAAAGAGTTAGATTTTTGCATTTAAAAGATGCAGAACCTTTGTAGACAGAATGTTCTATTGTTCCTAGTTATCCTTGGTGTTGGGAAAAGACTCCACCTGTACCCTAGCCTGCCTCTGAAGTGAGTTGTTTAGTTCGGAAACACATCTGAATCTGAAAATTCTAAAGGGCTGTAATGGCAGACTGCCCTCTAACACAGAGCTGTGCCTGGAAGCAGCAAACTACATATTGATGAACTGATTATTTATTGAGACCTGATGATTTATTGAGAAGTGAAGCACAGGAGAATTTTATGTGCCTTGTGGACAATCTCTCATTTCATGAGGAGCATCTGAAAAAGGAAATCTGCTCTCCGCCCCTGCAGTTAGGTTTTCCAGATTGCTTTGACAGTCAGCTGATTTGCAGCTGGTAAAACAGGTTTGTCTCCAGGACAGCTGCCTTTAATTGACAGACAATTGAGATCCAATTCTCACAACTGTGTTAACACAACTTGGTTTTTTTAATGTATTAAACATGAGGAAGTGGTCCTGGAATCATTCAATCCACGTCCAGATGCTGATTCTCAGTATAAAAGGGCATGGCTGAGTCATTCTCTGGAGATGTAGATGGACTCCTGGGGTGGAGGAATCAACATGTCAACTCCTGACTAGTGGTGCTGTGACATTTGCCACCATGACTGAAAACTGAATTTACCGGGTTCACAATGTCCATCTTCTCTCAAATCTAGCACCGTTTATGCTCCCACTGAGATGCATTTCACAGTTTAAAATGAACAGTGATTTCAATACATTTGCATATGTGCAGTTGGTGACATTCATCACTGTATAGGTAGTTGGCTGGTCGCCATGGGAGGCACATGCTCAGAATTTACCAGATTTCTCGGTCTGATGGAAATTGTAGTTTTCTCAGCTTTCCCATTCAATCTGGCAGGCTTGAAAACTACAGGTTTCGTTAATCCTGAAAGCACAGACGTTTAGCTGGTGAAAGTTTTCCACAGGAATGCTTGGGCCAGTTTGGAAGTTAGGGTCAAACTAGATGCGATACTTCTTAAAAAGTCCACAACAGCTGCATGAAATGTCATTTGAAAAATCAGTGGGAGCTTGATTCGGCTTGGAATTGTGGTACGGGGTATGAGGGGTTCCTGCCTCTCTGCACGTTGTTTTCCTGAACCAAAACGGCACAAGGGGGAGGTAATTCCCCCTTTCTGTGGCTGCATATGCACATGTACAGTTACGAAGTACAGGTAACTCTTCCTCGCTGAGGCCATTTTGACTCATAAAAATGGCATTGGGGCAGGAGAACCCCTCCCTACACTGCAGTTCTGAGTTGAATGGGGTCCTGCTATTTTTTTTCAAATGGCATTCCCCGCAGCTGCTGTGGGGCTGTGAGGAAAGTGAGTTGGGTCCGGAGAATCCAGACCTGACTCTTTAAAAAGCATCATGTCTAGTTTGGTTCTTTTTTTCTGATTAGACAGACACCATCTGTGACCAGTTACAATGCCATCCTAAGAGCAGCTTCGTAGGAGTAAGCCCCATTGGATAGACCTGAGTAGGATTCTGAGTGGACCTGCTTAGGATTGCTGTCTTGGAAAAATAAGTTTTGTGGTTTGGGAAGGAGAGCTGCCACAAGAACGGACAGTAAGCATCCTCCTGCATGTTTGCAGGTGCTCATCAAACTTTTAAAAATGTTCAACAGGCTTGCTTGCAAAACAAAACAAAACAAACAAAAAGGAAATAGGTGTCGGGTTGACCAAAAGAGTGTTTTCTTTCATTATTTCAAACATACCACAATGGTACAAACCCATCAATCTGGCAAAATTTTGCTCTGAAATAATAATAAAAAATACCGAGAATTAATTTGAACATAACAAACTCTCATGAGAGCCCAAACATGAAGGAATGTCGCTAAGGGGCTATAACTAGCCTGTGGATTGTAGCGCTTTCAAAAGAACATATTTTGTTTTTCAGCCGATAAAGTCAGTGCCAACAGGAGTTTCTTGCCAAGGACTTTGTAAAAAAGGACTGTACCTTCTTCCCAAAAGCTGAGTCATTATTTGGAGAAGTAGACAAACCACTGAGAAAGTAATCAACTTTTGTCTACTTCCAATGTGCTAAAAATGGTATGATCTTGACCCATTTTTCCTCCAGGCTGACAAAATTTTGCACGAAAATGCAACAGATATGGCAAACAGACTTGAACTCTGTCAACTCCCCCTAGAGCCTAAACGGGAAGCAATATTGTTAACTTGGCTAAGGGAATGTAACATAAGTATGGATTGGCCTCGCTTCAAAAGAGAACATTTCTTTTGGAAGGGCAAGATTGTTGCCAATCTGTTCCCTGTGCCAGGGACTTCGTGAAAAAAGTGCTGTACCTTCTTTCACAATGTGTCGTGTACTTCTGTACAGTTCAGCTCGTGCAGTATCAAAACAACATGGTGCACAAGACAGTCCCATCCATCAGATTATTAAATGTCAAATCTATTTTCATATCTTCCCATAAGAAATTCTGTGCCCGGATTCAAATTTTCTAATCCTGGTACACTCAGTATTTTTAGAAAAAAATATGCAAAATGTTCTACAAAGATTTAGGAGGTCCACTTGGGAAAACACCTGCTGGTCTTACTTTACCAAGTAAGTCAAAAAAAGAGCAAGAGTCCAGTAGCACCTTAAAGACTGACAAAACTGATGGCAGGGTGTGAGATTTTGTGAGTCACTGCTCACTTCTTCAGATAGTCTTTAAGGTACTACTAGACTCTAGGTCTTTTCTCCTGCTACAGACAGAGTAACATAGCTACCCATCTTGATCTATCTCCTTCATCAAGTACATAATTCATTTGTTCTCATTTCACAATGCTCATAGCCCACCTTGCTCACTTGAGCCTCAACACGGCATAAGACAATGTGATCAACAGGATGAGAGATTTAATAAGCAGTGTACTAAGACTAGGATTATAAAAATCTGAACCAAATATGTATTTATTTATTTATTTTATTACATTTATACCCCGCCCTCCCTGCGAACGGGCTCAGGGCGGCTCACATAGGGCACCAAGTGCATTCAATATACAAAATTACATAATACAATATACAAATTAAAACAAGTTAAATCAGTTCTATGGATGCACATAAAGACTCCTAACATCTTGCGTAGCAGAGGGAAAGGTTGGGGTGATGGAAAGATGTTACCCCACCCCAGTGGTCTCTCTCCATAACATGGTCTCTCTCTATGAAGGAGCGGTGGTGGTAGTGGCAGTGGCGGCTCCTACTCATAAGCCTGGCGGAAGAGCTCCATCTTACAGGCCCTGCGGAACTGCACAAGGTCCCGCAGGGCCCTGATCTCCTCCAGGAGCTCATTCCACCAGGTAGGAGCCGCCACTGAGAAAGTCCTGGCCCTAGTTGCCACAAGCTTGGCGTCCTTAGGGCCCGGGGTCACCAGCCGGTGTTGTGACCCCGACCAAAGTGCTCTTTGGGGAATATATAGGGAAATGCAGTCCCTCAGGTAAGTCAGACCCTGGCCATGTAGGGCTTTAAAGGTAAGCACCAGCACTTTGAAGCGAATCTGGTATGCTATAGGCAGCCAGTGCAGCGCTTTCAGCATAGGTATTGATGACACCCCAGCCCATACCTCCAGACAATCTGGGCAAGGGGGTGCATATATATGTTAAATAGCATCGAGGAAAGCACAGCCCCCTGAGGCACCCCACACTCAAGCGGGTACCTCTGGGACTTTATTTATTACTTTCAATTTATATCCCGCCTATGCTGGGGCAAAACAAGTATTGGATATTTAAAAAGAAAGATTTAGAAGGCAGACACAATGCAGGAAAAAAATGGTATCATGTCACTAGATTAAAATGCAGAAAAATGGTATTGCATCGGTAGGAAATAATGCAGTGACACCAGGATAATACATACAGCAAATAGATACAGGGCTGGATCCAACGCCCTCCAGTAGACTTCCTTCAACTTACCGTAAGTGTCTCTTCCTTCAATGAAAGGACCACTTAAATTGGAGGCAGCCTCCTTAGACTGGAGGAAGGCTTCAAAGCTATTTAAACCAGCTCCCACCTGGAGGTTAGGAAACCCTAATGACAAGGCAGACATAGCTGACGGGCTGCCATCCCCTAGACTGCCTGGTGAGCCAATGAGCAGGCAGGCAGGAGGGGGGGCTGGGGGGCAACCTGAGTTGGTGGGGCTCTGTCCCATTTGCCCCAGTGGACCAGCCCCCGCTGATGGCATCTAAAACATGTTTGCGGACTGGATCACAGGAATCAAAACACTGGGTTAATATTCCAATCATGGCCTTCTCTAAATTCCACACCATGCCTATTGTCCATTATATGCAACACAAAAGTATAATACATTTTCTGGGCTTTATGCTCAAAGCAATAATGAGGATTTAGGTCGGGTCCAGCTGTGAATAAGTGTAACCTTTCTGGAGCATCAGCAGGAGACAAATGGTTAAAAAATCACTGTTGTTGCATACAGTTTGATGTGACTCTAGGAATCACTGGAAACTCTATAGTTTTGCCGTAGAGTTTCTGGTGATTCCTAGATTACCATGACATCACTCCTTCCAGTTTTCCCCAGAAGTGATAACGCACTGTGTATTATATTGTGCCCTCCCATCTTCCACTGGCTGGCAACCTTATGCACTAGAAACTTCTTTCAATGGAAGGGCAAAAATACTTTTTTCTGGATATCTGTTTTCTGGACATCTGAAAATACTGTTTTCTGGACATCTAATTTTTTGATTAACAGTTTTGCATTTGCAAATCTAGGTCAACATTAATAAACTGAGAAGGAAGATAGGTACAATAAAGGAAACAATGAAAATAGCTGAATGTTATAATTCTATTTCTCATCCTAGAACTGAAGAAGCACACACAACCCATTTTTCAACAAAGGGTCTTTCTTATATAGGTAAAATAATCATCTCAGCAGAGTCCCCAGAGAAGTAGAAATGATCTTTTGCATACTATATTACTGCTCCTGGTACATGAGGTCTTAAGGAAAAAAAAACCTGTAGAACTAGTGATCTTTTCCCTCAGGGTACAGTACAAGTTTCTATTTAATTTTACCTGCAGTGGAATTTGGAAGGTCTCCTTTGGATGAAGTAACATCTGAAGGAATTTTAAGGTGAGTCTATAGAATTCCGATAAACTTCATGAAGAGCTTTCTGCATTTAAGTTGGTACTCAGCATTCTGCAGAAGGAGCCAATATGTGCTCAGTTATTGTCAGTGCCATCTAAGCAAAGTTGCGTGTATGTGTTAAGTGCCATCAATTCACTTCTGGCTTATGAATTAATGACCTTCAAAGTGTTCTATTGTTAACAGCCTTGCTCAGGTCTTGCAAACTGAGGGCAGTGGCATCCTTGATTGATCCAATCCATCGCATGTTGGGTCTTCCTCTTTTCCTGCTGCCTTCAATTTTTCCTAGCATTATTGTCTTTTCCAGTGAGTCTTGTCTTCTCACAATGTGACCAAAGTAGGGTAGCCTCAAAATAGTCATTTCAGCTTCTGGGGAGAGTTCAGACTTGATTTAATCTAGAACCCACTTATTTGTCCTTTCGTCTATGGTATCCATAAAACTTTCTTCCAATATCACATTTCAAATGAATCAGCTTCATAGGAAAAACAATGGGAGACACCTGTAACAACTGGAAAGGAAGAGGTACGCAGTACTAGAAGTTACAAAAAGGCTTATACTGCTTATACTGTTTATACATTGACCTTTTTTGGACTGCTGCACTGTTTATATTATCTGTTTTGGGATTTTTCACAGAAGTTATCTTCTATTTACAAACTGTCTTTGGAGTTTTTTTAGTAACTGTTATCAATGCAAATGGCTTTGTGCTTTTTTGTAACCCCTGGTACTGTGTACCTCCTCCTTTCCAGCTTTCTTCATTCTCCAACTTTCCCACCCATACATAGTAATGGACAATACTATGCTATAAATTATCTTAATCTTGGTCACCAGTGACACATCCTTAAATTAAGGATGTCTTCTAGCACCTTCATGGCTGTCCTTCCCAGTCTCAATCTCCTTCTTATTTTTTGGTCACAGTTTCCCTTTTGGTTAATGATGAAGCCAAGGAATAGAGAAATCATTAACAGTTTTCTGTTCCTTGGCTCCATCATCAACCAATATTTAAGCAGAGTTACACCCTTTGAAGTCCATTGGAATCAATGGGCTTAGAAGGGTGGGACTGCTTAGGATGGCATGGTTAACTTTCTAGGGCAGTGGTCTTCAACATGCCCCTTGTGGGCACCATGGCACCCGCAGTTGAGGCTTTCGTTGTTGTTGCACTTTTGCTTCATCGCCACAACAAATAGCTACTCCAGGCTCACCTCAACAGAGCAGGTGGTGCTTCAGAAGAGCCCTGGAGGCATCACAGGGAACATTCATTTAGAAACAGCCTTCGCCGTAGGAAGACCTGCAACCTCCCAACATTTTGTGATTGACCCAACACCCCTGCTCCCACCAGCCATCAGTTGGGACACGGTGGAGGGGGGGGTGAAACGTTCCCCTTCCTCCCTGAGCCCCGGGGTGGTGGCCTTGGACTCGTAGGGGCAAATTCCACCTCTCACGTGAGAGGTCATTCTGGCTCCCCCCAGCTCTCCTTCGGGGCTCCTTAAAAAGTTATGGTTGCCGCTGCAATTCTCAGTGGCAGCTGCAATGCCCATGGGGGGCGGGGCAAATTCCACCTCTTGCATGTGATGCCGCTCGTACATCACATGCGAGAGGTCATTCTGGCTCCCCCAGCTCTCGGGAGGGGCTTTTAAAAAGGTTATAGCCGCCGTCGCTGTTCTCGGCGGCAGCTGCATTGCCCACGCGGGGAGGGAGGAGCGGGGCAAGCCT
>NW_015160863.1:385778-397644 GCF_001447785.1 Gekko japonicus | reverse complement strand
AGTTGTGGCAAATGGTAGGGAAGCTCAGTATTTCTGTAGACAGTTGTAGGGGCTTTATTGGAATGTGGTATGGCCTGATATTATGTTCTTATTCCAGTGTGGGGTGTGGGGGGGCAATGGAAACTGAGTGATAGGGTCTCTCCAAGTGATTTCCAGAAGTGAGATGCGTCCTTGTCTTGTGTCTTACAGATAATCTTACAAATAGTCCTTTGCATTTATATCATGCTTTCAACTTTAAAAGGATCATAATGCTGATTGTGTGAACTTAGACAAATCACGAGAGGTAGAGCAGGAAGGGTTGCATCAGTGCTTTGTTCTTGTGACCCTTTCTTACATGCCCAGGGAAATGCTGATCACCACTTTGGGGCCAGGAAGCAATTTTTCTCCAGGCCAGTTTGGCCCCCAGCGATCCTGGTGGTTTTTTTTTTTAATCATATTCTGGGCGTGGAACAGGGTTCACTGGGGTGTGTGGGGGGTATTGGTGAATTTCCTGCATTGTGCAGGGGGTTGGACTAGATGACCCTGGAGGACTCTTCCAACTCTATGAGTCTATGATTCTATAATTCACCCAGGCTGGCTGTGGGCATGCCAGCACCTCTGTCAGGTAGAAGCGCCTGAGATCCTCCCCCTCCCCTTTTCCTTCACCCAACTTGGAGGCGAAGGGAAGGGAGAGGGGGGAAAGAATGGATCCCAGGTGCTTCTGCCTGTCAGAGGGGCTGGTGCACACTTCCGGTGATGTCAGGGGGTGTGGCATATGCTAATATTATGCTAATGAGTTCCTAATGCTAATGAGCTCCTGCAGCTCTTTTTCTATGAAATGACCCCTGGTCCTCTGTGTGTGTGTGTGTGTGGGGGACTCTCTTCCAGAAGAACGAGGAGGAGGAAGAGGAGGAGGAGGTTGGATTTATACCCTGCCCTTCACTACCCAAAGGAGTTTCAGAGCATCTTGCAATCTCCTTTCCCTTCCCCTCCCCACAACAGACATCGTGTGGTAGATGGGGATGAGAGAGATCTTTCAAGAACTGCTCTCTCTAGAACAGCTCTGAGAGATCTGTGACTGACCCAAGGTCACACCAGCAGCTGCATGTGGAAGAGTGGGGAATCAAACCCGGTTCTCCCAGATTAGAGTCCGTGCTCCTAACCGCTACGCCAGACTGAAGTTCACCTGACACCTGCTTTGTTTATATTTAGGCACTAGAGGAAAATGTTCAACTGACATGTCTTATGGCAGGGTTGCCAACCTCCAGGTGGGGTCTAGGGATCTCACAGAATTGCAACGTATCTCCAGACAACATGGATCAGTTCCTCTAGAGAAGATGGCAGCTCTGGAGGGCAGACTCTGTGGAATTATATCTCTGCTGAGCTCTCCCCATCCCCAAACTCCCAACTCCCCAGGCTCCACCCTCAAACCTCCAAGAATTTTCCAACCCAAAATTGGCAGCCCAGTCTTATGGCCTTACCCTGATCATGATCTTGTTTTTCTTCTCTTCTTATTATTGATAGCTATACACAGGGGTCATTTCCTGCAGGAGCGCACAGGAGCGGAGCTCCGGCAGTAAAGAGTCCAGGGGGTGGGCACATGCAAAAAGCCCCGCCCCCTGCTTCTTCTCTCCGTCTTTCTTTCCCTCTTTCTTTCCCTCCTTATTTCCTTCTATTTATTTACTTCTTTTTCTTTCTTTTTTCTTTTCCTCCTTTTTTCCTTCTTTCTTTCCCTCCTTCTTTCTCTCTCTCTGCACAGATCTCTGTGAGGGAAGATCTGTGCGAACCCCCCAGCTAGCAGTCCAAAACAGTCCAGTGGCACCTTTAAGACCAAGTTTTATTCAGGTACAAGCTCTCCCTCCTCTGCAAAGATTACAAGTTCTCCCTCCTCTGTGAGGACAGATCTGCATGTCCACCCCCCCCCATAGCTAGCAATCCAAAACAGTCCAGTGGAGCCTGAGCGGTGGGTGTTGCCTTCTGACACACTTCCGGTGATGTCAGGGTATGTGGCATATGCAAATAAGTTATGCTAATGAGTGATGCTAATGAGCTCCTGCACCTCTTTTTCTACGAAATGACCCCTGGCTATACAAAATTTTAATTGCTACCTTTCCTATTATTACTGTTAAAGTCTAATAATGGTGTTTAAGTTTAGTGTAATGCATTATGCTGGCTTTTGTCATGTAATAGGTTGGATCCAACTGACTTTTCCACTAGTGACAATGGGAGGGGGTCAACTTTGACCACACAAGAAGATTCTGCTGAGAATCATAAGACCTGCATGGACAAAAGCCAGGTGTGATGGAGGATCAGTAAAGAGGAGAACAGGGGTGAGATTTAGTGAAAAACAGGTGGCTAAATCCAACCAATCTATTTTGAAAGCCACTTTGTGCAATGGGATATAAATATTTTAATACATAACATGCATTAGTAATAAAATACTATGACGGTAGATTCAGGTGGGTGGCCATGTTGGTTGGAAGCAGCAGAACAAAGGTTGAGTCCGGTGGCACCTTTAAGACCAACAAAGTTTTATTTGCGATATAAGCTTTTGTGTGCATGCACACTTCTTCAGATACAATAAATACCTAGGAAAAGTGTTGGACTTTTTGTATATTTATGTTGTATATTAATTCTTTGGCGTCTGCATTTTCCTATGATGGATTGTATGGACATATTTACTTCAGACAATAGATGCATTTCGCTTTAACTGAAGTCTCCTTTGTGAATATTCTGTGGGAAATTCAGCACACAGTTTCTCTCCCCCCCCAGCTAGCAATCTAAAACAGTCCAGTGGCACCTTTAGGACCAAGTTTTATTCAGGTACAAGCTCTCCCTCCTCTGTGAGGACAGATCTGCATGTCCACCCCCCCCCATAGCTTTAAGACCAACAAAGTTTTATTTGCGATATAAGCTTTTGTGTGCATGCACACTTCTTCAGATACAATAAATACCTAGGAAAAGTGTTGGACTTTTTGTATATTTATGTTGTATATTAATTCTTTGGCGTCTGCATTTTCCTATGATGGATTGTATGGACATATTTACTTCAGACAATAGATGCATTTCGCTTTAACTGAAGTCTCCTTTGTGAATATTCTGTGGGAAATTCAGCACACAGTTGTTGTTTTTTGCAGTTTTGTTTTTCTTTGCTACAATAAATACTATGACATTATTGAAATCTTACTCTTCTCATATCTTTCCCGTATGGTTCCTGATGAAGGTAAGAAACATCAGATTGGATTCTTACAGAAATCAGGAACAATGAAAAGCCCTTGTACAGTTGTCAAGAATGTAATTTACACTGATGCTGTTTTTTTTAAAAAAAGTAAGGGTTATTTTGCCAAGTTTTATATACTGAAAAATAAAAATGGAACCCAAATCAGGACCAGTGTTGCTAGGAGATCTAACATCTGCATTCACCTGTCATGACAACAACATCAGAATGTAGCCATGTTCTTTTGAATTATACAAATCTTATGCTTTTTTTAACATTGGAAGCAAATCTGAAAATGAATCCTGATCTCTCATTGATATTGAGATCAAGTAAGAAAAACAACAACACACACATCGATTTCATACAGATCTGGAAACCCAGTTAAAGTATTTATCTGTTTGTACATAGCCTATAGCCTTTCCCATAACAGAGTTCTGTTTTAGACCCAGAAACACAAACATCATTGTGCTGGTGTTTCTAGGAAATGTTTAATTAATGATCCTGAATGGGTAAAGATGCAGGCAAACTCAGATTTCAGGTTCTGCAAAGAGTGGCAACAGGAAAGGCATTCATTCACTGAAGCAAAAGGCAGGCAAAAAAAAAAAACCCACCCCTTATTAATAATCAGGTACTGAACTATAAAGCATACAGTCTCATCAAAATTAAGCTATGGGATTTTGATTAGAAAAGAGAATGAAGAAAACAAGCAGAACTTAATCAAACTAGTCAGGAGTATTCAGATTACCATGGACTCTAATGAGTACCCAAATAAAGATGCTTGATGAAGATGGGGGGGGGGGACATGGCACGGATTCAAGATTCTGTGCGTGACTCTTGGCCATCAGTCTGGCTTAGTATTGTCTCTTCTGACTAAAAGTAACTCTTCAGGATCTGAGATAAAGGTGCTTCCCTGTCCTCAGTCTTCAGGCTGTCTTATACAAGTACTGTACACATAACATACCAAATATAGGGCCCACACTTATAAAGGGGGACAGAGACGGAGCATTTTAGATCCATAATTCCCACCTATATCTACATTTGTCTTATGTGGGCTTTATTTCCATGACTGGGAAAGCTTGAAAAGCTCATGGTGAAGTATTCATGCACCCCCAGTGTAGAAAGATCATCTCCTCCTCAAATCCCATGATATTCTATTGCTCTAGTGGCATTTGCTTATTTGCATGTATTTATTTATTTATTTTTATCCTGTTCTTCCTCCCTGGAATAAAAGGTGATATACTCCTTTTACCCTCCTAAAGCCTTAAAATGTAGTACTGTACAAGAGGGATTTTTTTAAAAAAAACCCCAATAATTAAATAATGTTTACAAAAAGAAAAAAAACAATGCTTACCATAAACAAGTCAGTCCTCAAATAACAATCCTCAACGCACAAAGTGTGGATACAAAAAAAAAGTACACAAAAATAACATTGAGGAATATCCGTTGATACAGCGCATATCACATTCTTCATAAAAACTTATATCCATTTCTAATCTTCTCATTAATTACTAAGCAAGTGATTTACCAGATTTTTACTCCAAACAATGCTTTCATACACTACTAGGAATCACAAGCTTAGTTTGTTCTTCAGAAGCTCCAGTATTTTATGAGCAGAGGCCACCTTTGTATAAATAATTACGGCACTCTTGTGTTTCCTTCCTTTTAACAGCTTACAAACTGCAATTTTCTCCATCACCCTGATTAAACAACATTTCCTAAACCAGATTTCGATTCACAGCGTTGTCTGTTGATTCCGATGGCTTGCAAACAACAACCTTGCAGGCCCCCACCCCCAATTTCTTAAGACATGATCATATTTGTTATCTAATCAGTGCTCCATTTGGCCAAATAAAATTAACATTAGTGAACATTCCACTCTGCAGCCTATGACTTCACTTAAGGCTTTATATATCCTATCCCAGAAAAGTTTTATAACAGGGAACGTCCACCATATGTGGTAGAATGAGCCTTTCCCCTGAAGGCATCACCAACATTGGTCAGAGACATTATCAATTCCCCCCCTCTATTTTAACAGAGGTATAATGCCATCCAAACATTAATTTCAAGTCATGTTCCCAGGGCCAGCTCGCCCGCTAGGCAAACTAGGCCTTTGCCTAGAGAGCGAGCCGGCCGTTAGGGCGCGGGAGGAGAGGCAAGGGCGGCTGCCGGCGCACCTGGCCAGAAGCTGGGAGGAGCGCCGGGGCTGGGAGGAGCTCTGCCGGCTGCAGGAGAAGGATGCACGGCGCGGTGGCGTGGGCAGGGCGTGGCAGGCGGTGACCGAAGCACAGGCTTTGTCTGCTTCGTGGTGAATCTGCCCCTGCACACACACACTTTCAACAGTTTCGGAGCAGCCTGGCCTGCGGAATGATCTCTCAGGCCCTCCAGCCACTCTAGCCCCGCCTCAGTGTTTCGTGTCCGGCCCTCCTTCCAAGTGAGCGCGCCCGGGAGCTGCCTTTTCTTCCTGGGGAAGCGGCATTGCTGGGGGTGGGGTATGGGGGTGGGGTGGGCAGCCAGGCCACACCCCGGGCAGGTGAGGGTGGGCGGGCCGTTCTCCGGCAGCTGTGACGGGAAGGCCAGAGACGGAGGTAAGCCAGTGGCCTGCCGCCTCTCAAGCCTGTGCCCCGGGATGATGTCCGCTTTCCCTCCACCTGGCTCCTTCTGTACAGCGGGGCGCCAGTCGGCTCTCCACCGTGGGACATCAGTTCCCGGCCTCCGTTGCCCTGCCGGGACCTGCCCAGCCCCAGGGGGATTCTCCTCCATCCATGCTCGCTTCAGCGCCAGGCGCCGCACCTGCCGGGGTGGGGGCCTTCTGCCTCTCTCCCCTCTTCCCTGTTTGGCCAGGAGTCTATCGCCCTGTTGCGATCCAAGTCTCTCCCCCTCCCCGGCGGCAAACCCCCTCGCCACGACAAGGCAGTGATTCATGAGGGAGCACATGAATTTGCCTGTCTGCAAAAGGAGAAGCCCTTGGCTTTTAGCAATAATGATTCTAAAGTGGCAGCCATGTTGCAAAAAACAAAAAACAAAAAAAAAACACACCCAAATCCTAACCTATTTATGGAAAAAAGGAGAAGCCCTTGGCTTTTAGCAATAGTGATTCTAATGTGGCAGCCATGTTGCAAAAAAAACAAACCCAAATCCTAACCTATTTATGGAGAGTGTCAAACTGCAAGTTACTTAGACTAGGATTCAGACTTGACATTTCCTCAGGTGCAAAGATTTCTGCCCATGGAGCATGATTTTCCTGCCTCCCCTCTCCAACAGCTGCCCAAATATTTGTTCTTGGGAAAAAGGCTCCCCCCGGGAAGAGAATCTCAGGGGTCCTTTTAGGCTACCACAGGAGTGGTGAAGGGAAAAAATGCCACTCAGTGAGTAGAAATCATCATGCCCATGGAAGCATTAGTCTGGATTCAACCTTTCACATTCAGTCCTGAACAGAGTTAATAAGCTTCAAAGTCTATTAAAGTCAATTGTCTTAGAAGGGTGTAAGTCTGTTTAGGATTGCACAGCCAGTGTAGAAAACTAGCAGTCCCCGGTCTCTATTGAACATATCTGACAGAGTCATATTGGCATATAAATTCCCAGTCAGCGGCCTGATACTGGAATAACCCTTTGGACTTGTTGTTGTTGTTGCTGTTGTTTTGCTGAATGGAATAACCATAATCAGAGGGTTTTTTAAAATGTAAATGGAGGGAACATGCCTTGTAAGAGAACACTGGAGATAATGAAATCAAATGTCTTTCAAAAAGTGATGAACACTTAAAATCACATATTTCATTAAATAAATTACTCGAATAGCTAAACAATGTTCTGTGCTTGTGCTATTCTTACCTGGCACAAAAGCAGGGCCCCAGTTGCTTGTACCTAGAGATGCTTTCGATATTCAAAGTTTGTGCTAAGCAGAGACTGGCAACATAGATCTGGGAGTGTGTTAAATAGTGGATTCCATGGATGAACAGACCACAGGCCTAGTGATCAGTTTTACTTATTAGTGATTTTAGAAAGCACAAGACTGTGGACCAGAGCTTCAGCTTGGTTATGTTGCATGCAATGGCCACACCCCCAACACACCCACTCCCAACAAAACTTTATATCTTAATTGCTTATTGCCAGAATTCTGTTGGTCTATTGTTATTCAGCTCCAAGCTCACCCTGTCTCTGGCAGCACAGTCCTGCAATGTTTCAGTCCCAATACACAACAGAGTGGATCACTGCTCCCAAGGTCACTTTCAACTTCAGTGCCAAACTCATGGCCCAACATCTCACTGCTTATGCAGATAATAATAATTACCATTTGTATCCAACCAGACAAGCCTCTCCTGTTTTGAGCGCAGCAGGAGACAGAAAATCATTTTGACACCTGAAAAGAAATTAAAATAAACCATTCTTTCCTCAGGTGCACTTCCGTCACTGTCACAGCAGAGGGAATCACAAAACAGGAAGATAGAAATATCATAACGTGCAGGATATACCGTTAGGGTTCGCCTTAAAGTCTCTGGTGTGTTCTAAGCCACCCAATATGGTGCCTCTATAAAATCTGGGACTAGTCCATGATATCATCATCATATACCATAATCTATATATATAACTGGTAACCTAGCAGTTCGAAAGCAGGAAATTGCAAGTAGATAAATAGGTACCACTTCGGTGGGAAGGTAACAGCGTTCCATGCGCCTTGGTGTTTAGTCATGCCAGCCACATGACCATGGAAACGTCTTCGGACAGCGCTGGCTCTTCGGCTTTGAAACAGAGATGAGCACCGCAACCCTAGAGTCGGATGCGACTGGCTTTCGAGCAAGGGAACCTTTACCTTTACTATATAGAATTAGCCATGTATGGCCCCCATCTGTGGATAGCTAAATCCACAGATCAGGATCACATGGAGGCTAAACAGAGTTTTCAGCAAATTTGGGGCATTCCTCAGGTTTGCAGAAAAATCTGATTTTTAAAAAAAACATATATGGGAGGGTTTAAATCCTCCAAAGAGTAAAATACTTTCCTTCAGTGGTGGCGGCGCCAGGGGAGCCGTGCTTGGTCCACAGGCAGTGGTGGCTGAGCAGCCCATGGCTCCACACTGGTTCCAGTGGTTGTGGTAGCTATGCAGCCCAGGGCTCTATTCTGGGCCCAGCAGTGGCTGCCCAGCTCGGGAGCCACACTAGGCATGCTGCTCCTGCAACTCAGGAGATTTGCCAGGGCATGCTGCCTATTCAGGGCTTTTTTTGTAGAAGAAGCCCAGCAGGATCTCATTATCATAATAGGCCACACCCAACAGCAGAGACTCATTAGCATATTAGGCCACACCCCGTGCCTTCCCTTGGCTTGCCTGGGTGCCCCGCGGCTGTGGGGAGCCCGGGCAAGCCAGTCCTTGGACAGACCAGGGAAGGCACGGGGAGGCATTTAAATGCCTCCTCAATCCTTCCAGAGCCCTCCCTGGCCCGGCAACCTCGGAGTGGCCGGGGGGGGGTCACTCACCAGGCCTTCCCCTCTGTAGCCACACACACAGAGGTTTTGGCTGTAGTGAGCGTGGCCAACTCTGAAGCCAGCCGGAACTCCGTTCCTGTGCGTTCCTGCCCCAAAATAGCCCTGCTGCCTATGTAGCCCAGGAGCTGCACTGGGCATGTTGATTCTGGCAAAGCAGCCTGGGAATCACTCTGGGCCTGCAGGTCGTGGAGGCACAGGTCAGAGAGTCGCACTGGGTGCAGGCCTGGCAAGAAAGTGCCATACAAGTATTCATAGAATCATAGAATGTTAGAGTTGGAAGGGACCTTGCAGGTCATCTAGACCAACCCCCTGCACTCTGCAGGAGCATAGCCTACAACATACCCGAAAGATGGTCGTCCAGCCTCTGCTTGAAAACATCCGTGAAGGAGCATCCACCACCTCCCGAGGCAGACTGTTCCAGTGCTCAACCACTCTTACAGTTAAGAAGTTTCTCCTGATATTTAGCCAGTATTGACTCCCTTGTAATTTCCACCCATTAGATCCAGTCATGCAATCCAGAGCAAGAGAGAATAGATCTGCAGGCCTATATTAGTTTGCATACTATTAGCCACCCATGACCCCATCTCTGGATAGCTAAATTTGCAGATCTGGACCACACAGAGGCTAAACAGATCTTTCCACAAACTTGGGGCACTCCTCAGATATGCAGAAAAATGTGAAAGAAAGAAAAAAACCCACAGGGTGTGTGTGTGTTAAATCCCCTGAAAAGCCAGTTTCATGTAGTGGTTATGAGCAGTGGACTCTAATCTGGAGAACCGGGTTTGATTCCCCACTCCTCCACATGCAGCCAGCTGGGTGACCTTGGGTCAGTCACAGTTCTCTCAGAGCTCTCTCAGCCCCATGTACCTCACAGGGTGTCTGTTGTGGGGAGAGGAAGGGAAGGAGATTGTAAACCACTCCAAGTGAAGGGTGGGGTATAAATCCTCCTCCTCCTGGAGAGAATGAGGCATGGGAATGGGAGAAGATATGGGGAATGCCAGGAGGAAGATAAAGGGGAAAGTGAGTTGCCCCCTACCATGGAAATGGGCCCTGTCCCATTGTTAGTACCACTCAACAGGGACTAGATTCTGCTTCGGGGGGAGGTGAAAACAGGGAGGCAAAAGAC
The DNA here is from genome assembly GCF_001447785.1 of Gekko japonicus. Classification (NCBI taxonomy): domain Eukaryota; kingdom Metazoa; phylum Chordata; class Lepidosauria; order Squamata; family Gekkonidae; genus Gekko; species Gekko japonicus. The sequence continues at coordinate 387,844 of NW_015160863.1, read as the reverse complement.
ACTTGGAAACAAAAGACACTGCCTTAGAAGGGGATTGGTAGAATAAACTGAAGGATTGTTTTGAATTAATTAGATTAACTGAATCTCAAAGAGTCAGAGATGTAGAAAAATTACACAGAACTTGGAAAACCCATAAGAAATATGGGCTGTGATACAAATGATGCTTGTTTTGCTAATCATCAGTTAAATGGGACCGGTTGTTTGTATATTCAATTTTTGTGTGTGTGTGTGTGTGTGTGTATCTTGTACATACTTAAGTATTTTGATGTATGTGTAATTTGTAGCTGCGTTTTGTAAGATAATAAAAGTTGCTTTATCATATCTAAAAATGCCACCTCCCTGTCACATCTGCCAAAAGTGAAGGGCAGCCAACGTTATCAATATCCTGGGAGTGAATTTGCTCTGGGATTTTCTTTTTTTCCCCATGAGACAAAACTATCCACAAAAGGGGGGATAAGAATACCAGGTACATATTATTTCCATCCCCATCTGAGAGTGATCTTCAAAAGGGGAAAGCAAACAAGGGAAGCGATAAGATGATATGGTAACTACCCTCATGCTGGGCACATTTACAGGTTGCGGCAAAGAGAGAATACCTGTAGATATAATAAAGCAACTCTAACTTGTTCATTAGACAATCTACACTGAGTCGAGAGGGAGATGATGGCCCATTCTGCATCTCGCATTCACTCCACTGTTTTACCAAACCCACGTTGGAACAGAAATTCCCTTCTACATTGCATGCCACTTTCACTTTGATTGATTGTTGGATTTCATGGCAGTGTCCAAACTGCATGCCACTTTCATGGTCCTGTCTGCATAGATTTATGGCCGCTTTATGGCCATTCAGGGGTAGACTTTGCAATCAGTATGGCTTTGGCCTGGGGTATCTGAATGTGGTTTTGAGCCACATCTTTTTCTGTTCCAGCGTGGGTTTGGTAAAACAACGGAGTGAATGCTAGATGCAGAGTGGGCCTGTGCCTAGTGATGTGCAAGCGGAAATGGAAGTGGATTTAGAGTAGTTCTGCTTGCATAAGATGTTGCTCAACACCTACCTTTTTTGTTCCTTTTTCTTAGAATACCTGGGAATTGCTTGCACAACATGAGCTTGCGGGGGGGGGGGACACACCTGTAGAATGCTTTCTATTTAAGGTAATGCCAGTATGAGGGTTTTTTTTCTTCTTCACAGGTCTCCTCACGCAAGGACCCAAGTGCCTAAGAACATCTCCTTGTGGATCCAAGCCTGTGACTGCTGAAGCTGAAGTCGATAATGGTTAGCATTCGGCCTCTCTGTACCTGGACTTCACTAACACCCCAATCCTGAAGTTATTTATTTGGACATAAATGCAAGCTTCAATGAATGCTTTCAGTGTGTGCTTTGAACTGCAGCTTAATTTCAGATCACATCTTGTTTGCTTGCAGCATAATAGAGAAGACAGCAATGAATGTCTGCCTGATTATGTATGTTGAATGTTTTGCTGCCCTCACCAGGACACCACAGTACATACAATTTTGTATCTAATTTGTAAGAAATCATGCTTAGGAAACTGGGGGAGGGGGGGCTGAGAAAAGGTCAGGGATCATGATATATTGTCCTGTGATATCTGCCTGCCTGCCTCTCTCTCTTTCTCTCTCTCTTTCACTCTATCCAGGGCTATTTTTGGGCAGGAACGCACAGGAACGGAGTTCCAGCTGGCTTCAGAGTTGGCCACGACCACTACAGCCAAAACCTCTGCGTACGTGGCTACAGAGGGAAGGCCTGGAGAGCGACCCCCCCAGCGACTCTGAGATGGGTGGGCCAGGGGGGGCTGGAAGGATCGGGGAGGCATTTAAATGCCTCCCTGTGCCTTCCCTGACCTGTCCAAGGGCCGGCTTGCCTGGGTTCCCCGCAGCCACAGGGTGCCCGGGCATAACAAGGGAAGGCACAGGGGTGTGGCCTAATATGATAATGATCTGTGCTGTCAGGGGTGTGGCCTCATATGCTAATGAGTTTCTGCTGTTGGGTGTGGCTTATTATGCTAATGAATTCCTCCTGGGCTTTTCCCTCAAAAGCCCCCCCTCTCTTC
>NW_015160863.1:380556-385722 GCF_001447785.1 Gekko japonicus | reverse complement strand
AAAAAAGGTATCTGGTATTATAATAAATATATACAATGTAAGCAGCCTTAACCCATTCATAATAGAAACTTATTTTTCATGTACTGACAAAGGTGCAAAAGCCAGACATTAGGGGCAGATACAGCAGAATCCAGGGGAAAGTTTTGCCTGGACTATACCAAGTTGCTAAATGTGAGTTGCATGTCTGAGACTCATCTTCAAATAAATAAATAAATCTTGCTCCGTGGAGGATTTGTCCCTCCCCCCTTTGGAGGAGCACTCGAAAATACAATTCTCCAATCTCTAGCTGAAATGAAGAGAATCTAATAAAAGCTTTATCTAATTAAAGCCCCGACTCCCCTTTCTCTCTCCCCGCCCCCAAGACTGTGGGGAGGTTAGCATTAGCTTGTTTGCAAGAAGGCTATCCAATTCAGTATGTTTTGCACTCAGAAACTGATCCCAAAGGACAAAATATGCATGCTGAATGCAGATCCCAGAGGACAAAACAGCGTACCCCCAAATATCCACAATTTTCCAAATCAGAGTTGAAAACCCTATGTGGTAGCCATGAAATCAAGAACCAGCACTAACAATAGGGCCTCAGTGTTAATGTTGAAACCCTCCCAAGACCAGCCAATTCCCCAGAATTATGGCTAGCCTAGTCATTTCCCATCTTTAAAAAGGGTCCCAGAGGAGATTCGGGAAATTACAGGCCAGTCAGTCTGACGTCAATACTGAGTAAGTTGGTGAAAACTGTTATTAAGGAAAGAATTAGTAGGCACATTGATGAATAAAAACAATTGAGGCAGACTCAGCATGGGTTCTGTAAGGAAAGATCTTGTCTCACTATCCTGTTAGTGTTCTTTAGGGAATGAACAAACATGTGGACACGGGGGCCCAATAGATGTTGTTTACCTTGACTTCCAGAAAGCTTTTGATAAAGTTCCTCATCAAAGGCTTCTAAGTAAGCTCAATAGTCATGGGGTAAAAGGACAAGTCCTCTTGTGGATCAAAAACTGGCTAATTAATAGGAAACAGAGAGTGAGTATAAATGGGCAATTTTCTCAGGAGAGGGTGGTAAGTAGTAGGGTACCACAGGGATCAGTACTTGGTCCAATGCTTTTTAACTTGTTCATTAATGATTTGGAGTTGGGAGTAAGCAGTGAAGTGGCTAAATTTGTGGATTACATGAAATTGTTCAGGGTGGTGAAAACCAGGGAGGATTGTGAGGCACTCCAAAGGGATCTGTCGAGGATGGGAGAGTGGATATCAACAAATCAGCTAGTATCATAATGCCCCTGTATAAATAAATGGTACAACCTCATTTGGAATATTGTGTACAGTTCTGGTCACCACACCTCAAAAAGGATATTATAATATTGGGGAAAGTGCAGAATAGGGCAACTAGAATGATAAAAGGGTTGGAGCACCTTCCCTATGAAGAAAGGTTAAAGCGCTTGGGGCTCTTTAGCTTGGAGAAACGATGGCCGAGGGGTGACATGATCAAGGTTTACAAGATTATGCATGGGATAGAGCAGTTAGAGAAAGAAGTACTTTTCTCCCTTTCTCACAATACAAGAATTCGTGGGCACTCAATGAAATTGCTGAGCAGTTGGGTTAGAACAGATAAAAGGAAGTCCTTCTTCACCCAAAGTGTGATTAATACATGGAATTCACTGCCATAGGAGGAGGCGGCGGCTACAAGCATGGATGGCTTCAAGAGCGAATTAGATAAACATATGGAGGAGAGATCCATCAGTGGCTATTAGCCACAAGGTATAGATAGGAACTCTGGGGCAAATGATGCTCTGTATTCTTGGTGGTGGTGGGGGGAATAGTTGGAGGGCTTCTAATGTCCTGGCCCCACTGGTGGACTGCCTGATGGCACCTGGTATTTTTGGTTTCTGTGTGACACAGAGTGTTGGACCGGATGGGCCATTGGTCTGATCCAACATTGGCTTCTCTTATGTTCTTAAGGGGAAATTAGGCAGCAGAGTGGGCTCGCTAAAAGAATCCTTCACATGTGTTCGTTGAGTCTCGGTCACATGGGTAACAAGGGCCTGGCTGGCCCAGGGTCATCCAGTGAACTTCCATGTCAGAGCACTAGAGTAGGGATCTGACTTCAGCATTCCCCAGTCCAAGCATGACACTCCCATCACTCCACTAGCTGTCTGTGCTGCTAAACAGTGTACATGAAACAAAGGAAAAAAATATGTGAGCTATGAAAAGTTTCACAATGATAATGTGAAACGGAAGCAAAAGCTCTTTTCAGAGGTTACGTCATGTAATGACATGTATTGGTAGTGTGAGCTACTTCCAATGCTCCTGATAAGCACAGTTGCAATTTTTTGCAAAGAAGGCAACTTGCGGACTTTCTATGGATGTAGAGTTTTGGTGCGTGCTACACAAAATCCTAATAAAATCCTAATAAATAGAGCCAGTTTGGTGTAGTGGTTAAGTGTGTAGTGTGCGGTGTAGTGGTCATGTGTGCGGACTCTAACCTTGGAGAACCGGGTTTGATTCCCCACTCCTCCACTTGCACCTGCTGATGTGACCTTGGGTCAGTCACAAGCTCTGGCACAGCTGTCCTTGAAAGAGCAGTTTGTGTCAGAGTTCTCTCAGCCCCACCCACCTCACAGGCTGTCTGTTGTGGGGAGGGGAAGGGAAAGGAGTTTGTAAACTGCTCTGAGACTCCAAGTGAAGGGCGGGGTATAAATCTAATCTCTTCTTCTTCTTCTTTCTTCTTCTCCTTCTTCCTCTCCTTCTTCCTTCTTCTTCTCCTTCTTCCTTCTCAAAGATGTACACATATGGAAAATAAATGCATTTCCTCTATGCAAGCAGCATGACATCTGTGTATGCTGGAAGGATCAATGCATGGTTTGAAGGTAATGGAGGTAATGTCTGGAAAGGGATAAACAAAAATGAAGAAGAGGAAGAAGAAGAGGAAGGGGAGGAGGAGGAGATTGGATTTATACTCCGCTCTTCACTTGGAGTCTCAGAGCGGTTTACAAACTCCTTTCCCTCCCCCTCCCCACAACAGACACCCTGTGAGGCAGGTGGGGTTGAGAGAGCTCTTTCAAGAACAGCTCTTGCCAGACCTATGGCTTGCCCAAGGTCACCCAGCAGCTGCATGTGAAGGAGTGGGGCGTCAAACCCTCTTCTCCCAGATTAGAATCCCCGCTCTTAACCACCACACCACACCACACTGGTGAATATTAACCACTTCGCCAAAGAAGTGAATATTTCTGCACCCCTAATCTGCAAGAAACTATAAAGCCGAAACATCTGTCTCCAAGAAAGCACTAGCCTGAGCGGGTGTCAGCGGCTGTCGCAACAGTGGTAGCGCAAGTGGCATAACTCTCAAAACCTTCGACGGCTCCGCGTATTCCATTCCTGCCACGAAAGCCGCCTCCGGGGCCAGAGGCGAAGCAGGGAGAGGAAATGAGGGTGACTCTGTGCCAGCGGCTGGTGAGAAGCAGGATGATTAAAATATCACCCCCTTAAAAAAAATCGAAGGCAGCAGAGATTCCGCCGGGCAGCCGGAGCGCAGCCTCCCCGGGGAGCCGGAGTGACTCCTGAGCGGCAGGACGGACACTGCCGCTGTAATCGGTTTAAAAATAAGCACGGAGAAACATTTGCCTCTTGCTTTGGCTTTCACCTTGTCTGCTTCTTTCTGCTCGGCTGTCACCGGATTTGCTGGCCGGCCTCTGGAGGATAGTCAAGCGAAAGCATCTGGCTTCCTGGAGAGCTCCACAGGCGCGCGCGCGGCTTTTCTTCACTCGCCTCGGGTCTCTCCTCTAAGCTGCTTTGGTGTCTCTCCTCTCCTCCTCTCGCTGCCGAATTTCCAGCTCCTGACAGCAATGAGCAAGCCTCTCGAACAAATCCATCATCGCTCCCTTTGTACCTCTTGGACCTGCGCGAGTTTTTAAAGGAACCTTAATAAGGTGCCTTAAATTTACCACTGAAGACAAGGGTTGACTATCATGAAATCCACGGGTAAAAGACATCTCCCCCCTCCGTCTTTTCTATTGTTCCCCCTTTTGTATAAAAACGGGTCCAGCCTCTTGGGCTGTGAGTGAAAGTCGCCCCCCCCCTTCACCCAAGTAGCCCTGCTGAAACACCGGTGCTATTGGTCTGTGGGCCTTTAAAGGCAAAGGGTGGGATACAGTGCAAAATTTCCTCTTGTGCTAGAGCTCTTGAGCAAGCAGAAATGCAAAGGGGAAAAGCCAGCAGTAGTTGCTTGCACTAGAAAGACAGTTTGGTGTAGTGGTTACGAGTGCAAACTCTAATCTGGGGAAATTGGGCTTGATTCCCTGCTCCTCCACATGCAGCTGCTGGTATGACCTTGGGTCACTTACAAGTTCTTTTGGAGCTGTTCTCTCACGAGCAGTTCTTGAAAGAGCTCTCCCAGCCCCACCTACTTCACAGGGTGTCTGTTGTGGGGAGGGGAAGGTAAAGGAGGTAGAATTTGCCCGCACGAGTCCAAGGCCACCACCCCAGGGCCCAGGGAGGCGGGGGAACGTTTTGCTCCCCCGCTGCTGCTGCAGCTGCCGCCAACAGTGGCGGTGGCCATAACTCTTTAAAGAGCCCCCTCACGAGAGCTGGGGGAGCCAGAATGACCACTCGGACATCACACGCGAGAGGTGGAATTTGCCCGTACGAGTCCAAGGCCACCACCCCAGGGCTCAGGGAGATGGGGGAACATTTCGCTGCCCCCCGCCGCCCCCGTTGCAGCTGCTGCCTACAGCAGCAGCGGCCATAACGTTTTAAAGAGCCCCTCACAAGACCTGGGGGAGCCAGAATGCCCTCTCGCGTGTGATGTCTGAGGGCAACACCGCTCGGGCATCACACGCGAGAGGTGGAATTTGTCCCTACGTGTCCAAGGCCACCACCCCAAGGCTCAGGAAGGCGGGGAATGTTTTGCCCCTCCCCCCCGCCACAATCCTTTCCCCAGAATATGATCACAATATCTTACCACATAATTTTTTACATTTGTTTTTGAAGAACAAAATCCTGTGCTATTTTCTATAGATCTAATCATTTGTTGGGCCAAACTGATGGGAAACAAATCTTATGATACAACAAACAAATAAACAGCTGACAAAATACAAAAAAAGAGAAAAGAATGAAATTAATGACTGGATCTAATTACTCCATTTTGCCGGTTTGGATCAAAGCGCTCTCTTC
>NW_015160863.1:338594-380527 GCF_001447785.1 Gekko japonicus | reverse complement strand
AGGGGGGGAGGGAAAGTTACTCCAGAGAAAGAATGCAAGAGAGTCAGCTTTTTGCATCTGTCTTTTTCATTTTCGAAGAATCACTTCGAAAATGAAATAAAAGAACCATAAGAACAAAAGACAAGCCTTGCCAAACTGGACCAAAAGTTCATGTAGGTCACCATTTTGTTTCCAACTGATGAGATGTTTCTGGGAAGCTAACAAGCAGCTCAACTCCTTTTTTGTTTTTCCCCTAAAACCAAAGGCCATTATGAATGTGGTGGTTCCACTTAGCATTATCACATCTTGTAGATAGGCAGACTATAGTGTTGTGCATGTTTCACACATGTTGGATAATGCACTGTCACTGTAGCAATTGTTTGCAAATAGATGTTCCTGTTTTGAGCAGGAAAATCCAGCTGCAAAAGTACATTGAAAGTGCGTTAGCCAACATGTGTGATTTCTTTCTTTCTTTCTTTCTTTCTTTCTTTCTTTCTTTCTTTCTTTCTTTCTTTCTTTCTTTCTTTCTTTCTTTCTTTCTTTTTCTAGACTGCCCTCCCCCAAGTAGAGCTCAAGGCGGTTCACAAGATTCAGTAAATACGCTCTGTCATTCCAATAAATAATCATATTAAAAAAGGTTAAAAACTTAAACAGCATTCAAAGTATTCCAGATGGCATTCAAAATTTGTATCTTACCCCTTGGAGGGGTGGAAAGCTGAAGAATAGAGGAGGCTAGGCTGGATGTTGATTGTTGCTGTCCTCAACCATAGGCCTGGCAGAACACTTCTGTCTAAGAGGCCCTGCAGAGCATGGATGCCATTAGGCAGAGAGTTCCATCAGGCTGGGGCCAGGGCCGAAAAGACCCTGGCTCTGGTCGAGGACAGCTGGATATCCTTCGGGCCAGGGATCGCCAGAAGATTCTTCTCACCAGAGCATAATGCTCTTCAAGGGGTATTAGCCATAGTCTTTGAATGAAGAGTTCCAGTGGCTTTATAGTAAGGGAAACTGCAGCAACTGCAGCAATTCTGATTTGGAGTCACTAAAAAATTTCACTCAATCTTTATCTATATTTAGTTTATACAACATGGGACTCACCAAGCAGAAGGCATCTTGCCACATACTGTCCCACATTTCACTAATGAAAACGGCGACACCCTTGTGTATGTGCAATACTCCTGTTCTCATAGTAAGAACCATGGTATTAACCATGTTCCCTGCTTACCCAGCACTGAAGGCTCTTCTCTGACACCAGACATTATTTTGATATAAGGGTTGAGTTTTTTTAAAAAGGTAGAATATATACTCTTATAATGGGTCCAGTTGCATGAGACTAGCTTTGACACGAGTATATTCAGCAACATCTGGCTAAGCAGCTGTGGAGAGGGAAAAGGAAGGGGATCAGTGCACTAACAATTTGTGCCTATCACATTTGTAGCTTTGCTTTCTCCAAAGGAAGGAGCTGCAGTGGCTCAAGTGGTTAAGACGCTGAACTGCAGGCTGTGGAAGGTCAGTAGTTCAGCAGTTCGAGACCCGGGTGCCACAAGACAGAGTGAGCTCCCGTCTCTAGTTCCAGCTCCTGCCAACCTAGCAGTTTGAAAGCAAGAAATTGCAAGTAGATAAATAGGTACCACTTCGGTGGGAAGGTAACAGCGTTCTGTACGCCTTGGTGTTTAGTCATGCCGGCCACATGACCACGGAAACGTCTTCGGACAGCGCTGGCTCTTCGGCTTTGAAACAGAGATGAGCACCGCAACCCTAGAGTCGGATTCGACTGGCTTTCGAGCAAGGGAACCTTTACCTTTTTTCTCCAAAGGAGCTGAGGCCAGCATTCCTCATTCTCCTCTCCTAGGCTACTATTTAGTCACACACACTAAATAATCCACTTTCAATCCACTTTCAGTGCACTTTCTAACTGGATTTTACTGTGTGAACTGGCAAAATCCAGTTGGAAAGTGTGTCAAAAGTGGATTGAAAGGGGATTATTTAGTTTGTGTGACCATAGCCCCAATCCGTGAGACAGAGTGGCTGTTATGGGCAAGATAATCCAGCAAACTTCCAGGGTTGAGAATAAGGATTTGAACCTGGGTCTCTTGAGTTCTGTTCAGACACTCTAAAAATCATACCAAGCTGACTCTTGGTTTGCTTGCATTCATACGTAAAATCAAGATGCTTCTGCTCCCTATTGGGAAATTTTCTTTCTAGATACCCACTCTTTCTCCAAAAGGAAAAATAGAAATGTTGGATCAGGGCCACTTACTAGAAAGTAGGGACTGTCCCAGGAAAATAAGGACAGGTGGAGAATATGCTATCATACCATGTATCATGCTCTGCCAGCCGCTTCATGTCAACTTTTTTTTTTTGAAGGTCAAGTCAGACAGCAAAACAGAAGGTATAGCAAATCCCTGGTGGGCTGCTATTCATGGCTGGTGGACTCTGTTTGGCTTCGTGGGTCAAGCAGTAAGACAAGCTTGAGCTATACGACTCTGCATGCTTTTATAGGAGTCACCTTTCAATTGCAGGCAAATGTTGTGACCTCTAAAGGTTCAGAGAATAAAATCCCGAGCCAGGATTCTAAATCGGGGCTAGATCCACACATTGTTGAACGTTACAGTATCGACGTCAGACTGACTGGCCTGTTGAACGTTACGCAGTTGGAATCATCCATGTCCCAGATTGTCCTGTCCCTGCAGGAAGAATCCAAGAGGTGAATCGCCGGGATGCAACATCCTAAAAAGTGTGGCTCCTCCTTGGGGTTCAATGAAGGTTTAGAAACCCAGTCGGTGGGGAGGACAATTTGTCTAGGTGCCTGTAATCAGATGCCATGGCAAGACGAAGTTGGAGTCAGGGCTGCCCAAATTCAGAGGCATATGTTGGTGCTCTGCTTGTTAAGTGAGGTGGGAGGAACAATGAGAGAACAACTCCAAGCTGCTTTTGTTCCTGTCTCAGACAAATCTCTGCCTGTCTTGACATCTGAACACTTCCCAGATGCAGTAAACATTCATTCAATTTCATTCAATTTCATTCAATTTCATTCATTCATTCATTCATTCAGACTTGTGTTCTGTCCTCCCTGCAAGCAGGCTCCATTGTATTCTGCCCTCCCTGCAAGCAGGCTCCGGGCAGATCACATAACAGGTTATCAAGCTTTTGGCTCATTGCGCGGTTCAATAAATAAACATATCAATACAATATTTAAGAACAGTTAAGACAATGTAATTTAAAACAGGCAGCACTAGCAATTTAAGTCTACAGTCTCGGGGACTGGTGCCACTAGATCCCTAGGTCTTCTTGATCTGGGCCACATGAAGATGAAAGGCTTCAGCAAGGGTTTGCTGGATGCCCACCGGCTCATCCAAAGGCCTGGTGGAACAACTCCATTTTATAGGCTCTGTGGAATGGCAATAGGTCCCCCAGTGTCCTGATCTCAAGTGGGAACTTGTTCCACCAGTCCGGGGCCAGGGCATACACTTCCTTAATTATTAGCATACACTTCCTTAACCAAATTTGAACCCAGTAGCATTTTAGATACCAACAGCATTTCCCAGGGCATAAGGTTTTGTGAATTGTAACTCATTTTTTCAGATACCAACAATCTTCATGCAGTTCCTTGACTATCATTCCTCTTCCTTATTCTCTGGTTTTGTTGGTTGATTATGACTATTCAGGAGTGAGGGGAAGGCACTGTAACAATATCTTGTGTGACAAATGCCCCTAGAGAACCATCTTGGAAACTGTGGTTTGTATTCAGCCTCTTCTAAAGACTAAAGGCAGTTCTGTCTTCAGAAGCAGCAGCTTTTTCTACCTGTTCTCCGCTTCCACTGCAGACCCAACTTTACCCCACTGATGTTCCTGAGGTTGTGTTGATCTGCATGGGCAATCTGTAGAGATTCAGTGAACTTCAGTGATAGGGAGAAGCTGAAAACTCCAACTTTGGAAGGGTTACTTTGCCACTCTCATTGAATACAAGCTTGTCTGTTCATTACTTTTTGGAAATAGGAATTTAAGGATTATGCCCATCCGTACTTCTGATAAAATCCAAGGTATTAACACAAATCAAGCATATGATAGGTCTGCCTTGGGATAAAAACAAAAAACAAAACTGATATAAAAATTGAATTATGTGTTGGCTTTGACGGGTCTCATTAAAAGCCCTTTTGTACACATATTATGCCTAATACTGTCCCCGAGGGAAAAGAAATAAGATACTGAAGTCTCCAGCAAGTAGCACAGCACAAATTTAAAACGAATAAAGACAGAAGTGAATCCAGCCTCGTAAATAAACTATATCTTGCTGGGGAGAAGCCATAAATGTTGAAGAGCATGCCTTGACCCAAACAAACTTCTATACAGCTGTAATAAAGAATAAAGATGTTTTTGTCTCCAGCCTGTGTAAGAAGGAAATTCTAAGCACCATGTCTGATAATGTCAGGGGTCTGAAGTAATGAGCTCCTTCCCTACCCCATCATACAGAAACAGATGCATCACAAATGCGCCCACCTACTGTATTTGAATGCAGCAGTAGATCTGCTGTGTTTACATTTCTTTTTCTGATGGACGAGGAGTGAAGTCAGGGGATGTGTGTAAAGTGCTGTCAAGTCATACCAACTTATGGCAACCCCAGAAAGGGGCTTTCAAAGGAAAGTGAGAAGTAGAGATAGCTTTCCATGGCCTTCCTCTGCAGAGTCTTCCTAGGTGGTCTCCCTTCCAAGTACTGACCCTGCTTAGCTTCCAAGATCGGATGAGACTGGGCTATACCATGCCACATTACCTCCCAGGAAGTCGGGGGGACAGAAGAATTCAAAACCATTTGTGTCAGCTGAATAGCGTTTACGAATCCTGAAGCAAAACTGCAGCATTAGGATAATATTGTGTTCATGATGATCCCTAACTGACTTGCATCATCCCTAGGGCTGACCAAGGAAGCGGAGCCCTCACTGCCAATTGCCCTCATATGTGATCTGTGATCCCACCCCATATAGAACTGGCTAGGTGCCATAACAATAAAAATTCATTCATTCCATATAGAACTGTGATGTCATCTTGTTCACTAGATGGTCTTCAGGATGCTTGGTCCTTCATCAGTCATGAACCGGAAAATCAGTGTTTGTGGGGGGCAATTTCCCCTAGAGATCAGGGTTGCTAGGTCCCTTCAAGATGTGTGTGTGTGTGGGGGGGGCACTCTGGGAGCCGGAAGCATCACTGCAAATGGCACTGGAAGTGACGTTGCATGCCATGCCTATGTTACCCAGAAGTGATATAGGCACATCAGGGGGCGATGTTCTGGTTTGGGGGCAAAATTCTATGCTAAAATCACCCTTAAACCATAGAGTTTTGGCCAAAACCTACAGCATCACCCCCCCCATCACTGACTTGCCTAGGTCACTTCCGTGTGATGCAGGCATGTCACTCCATGTAGCTGTGGGGGGGGGGTTTCCTCCCACTGGCCATCTGGCTAGTGGCGGACAGGAACCCACAAAACCAGGGAACCCCCTGCCCCCAGCTGGGGACCAGCAACCCTATCCGAGATTCTTTCTCCTTCAAGCAGCTTCCTGCACCAAACATCACCGGCACTGAATGTGTAGGCCTGGTGAGGGGTGCCAGGGAGAGGGTGGGAGTCTTGCTGGTTTTCCATCCACCTAGTTTACCAGCTGACTCCCCGCTGAGGCTGGCTGAGGTGGTGATGGAGGGGGACTTATGTTTCCCCTAACTGATAGTTTTGGGGGACTTCTGTGTCCATGCCGACACTGCCTTGTCTGCTGCCTCCTTAGGCTTTATGACTGCCATGGCATCACTAGGACTCTCCCAAGTTGTATTGGCCCCCAGGCACAGAGCAGGCATGCTGGATCTGATCTTTTGTGCAGGGATTGATCTGGATTCGGTGGCACTTTGCAGACCGGTGCCATGGACTGATCATTACCTTGTGAAGGTCAGTTTGAGATTTGCCTCCTCTCTCTTTAGGGGCAGGGAGCTTATTTATGCTTGCCTGCAGAGACTCATGGACCCTATTGAATTTCAGAATGCTCTGTGGGACTTGTCTGGTTCTGCCAGCAGCCCTCTTGATTAACTCACTGATGCCTGGAATCTGGGCCTTCAGGAGGCCATTGACTGAGTTGCCTCCCAGCGCCCTTTTCACCTCTGTACTATCTTGGCTCCCCGGTATAGGGATGGACTAAGGATGGTTAAAAGGGGGCTTAGATGACTAGAGTGGTGCTGGTGACAAACTCGTGACAAAGCAATGAGCAACACTGTATGGAGCCTGCTTGAAGGCCTATCAAGTGGCAGTGAAGGCAGCAAACCACTCTTGCTTCTCTGCCTCCATTGCATCTGTTGTGTCACATCCAGCTCAATTGTTTATGGTTACTATGCAATTAACCACCCCTTTGGTGGCTCCAAAAGTAGATAAACATTTGGGTATCAGCTGTGACACATTTGCAACGTTCCTTTTGGAAAAAAGGTCTTGTTTCTCCACCAAGACGTGGTTGCCAGATTTGGAGTCAGTAGGAATCGTGAGGCCCTGTCTGCAGCACAATTGGGTCCATTATTGGACCCCTTCAACCCACTCACCCAGATGGATGTTGACAGTGTCCTATCGGCTCTTTGGCCTACTACCTACTCCTTGGATTCCTGCTCTTCCTGGTGAAAGCCTCCAGGGAAGTGGTAGAAGGAGCCTTGGGAGACATAAATCTCTCACTCTCCCAGGGCTCTTTCCTTTTTTTTTAGCTCCCTCAAGGTGGCAGTGGTGGCACCCCTCCTGAAAAAGCCATTGTTAGATGAGAGGGACCTAGCCAGTTACTGCCCGGTATCTACTCTTCCATTTCTGGGAAAAGTGGTTGAGTGAACAGTGGCTGAACAGCTCCAGGAACTCCCAGATGAGACATCTGCCCTAGATCCCTTCCAATCCGGCTACCAGCCGGGTTTCAGGACTGAGACAGCTCTGGTCACTCTGGTTGATAATCTCTGGTTACAGTACACCTCGATGCAGGCAGGATGGTGCTACTGAATTTGTTGGATCTGTCAGTTGTCTTTGACAGAGACCATTTGGTCCTGGTCAACCGCCTAGCCCCCATGGGTGTGAGGGGTATGGCCATGAGCTGGTTCTCCTCATTCCTCCAAGGTTGGTCCCAGAGGGTCATTGTGGATGGAGAGAGGCTTTTACCAGAGGCCCTAACCTGTGGACTTCTTTCTCCAATGTTATACAACATCTATATGCACCCACTGGCAGAGATTATCAGGAGGTCTGCAGTGGGGTGCCATCAATATGCTGATGACACCCAGCTTAAGCTCTTATTTAAGGAGTAACCAGAAGCTGGAGTACCGATATTAGCCTCCTGCCTGGATGCAGCGGTGGAATGGCTAGGTAAGAGCTGGTTGAAGCTAAACCCATCTAAGACAGAGATCGTGTGGCTGGGGTGGCCACTTCTACCAACCCGTGATGGGGTCTGACTTTCTAAGGTCAACTCTGTAAGGAGTTTGGAGGTATGGCTTGATTCTGGGCTCTTGATGGACAAATGTGTCCTCAGTGACAGCATTTTACCATCTATACCAGGCCCGCCAATTGGCTCCCAATTTGTCTCAGGAGGACCTTGCCGCGGAAATTTATGCAACGGTCACCTCAAGAGTGGACTACTGTAACGTACTCTACCTTTGAAGATGCTTCAGAAACTGCAAGTGGTCCAGAACGCAGCTGACAGATTGCTGTCAGTAGTGTCCTGCTCAGCGCACTTAACACCTATCCTACAGCAACTGCACTGGCTCCCAATTGGTTTCTGGTGCCAATTCAAAGTGTTGGTACTTACTTTTAAAGCCCTAAACAGCCTGGGACCCTCATACTTTCAGGACCACCTCTCCTGGCATGATCCTCCCCATCTTCTCTGATCTTCATCTTGGCATTTATTGAAGATCCCTGGTTCAGAAAATGTCTACCTTGTGTCAACAAGAGCAAGGGCCTTCTCAGTACTCAAATGACAGAGCATCCCCTCACAACTTGCCCTGAATGATGATGTCAGGTTAGACCTGGCAACCATAGGGAGATGTGATTCTATCCCACTCAATATATTTTCCCACATGTTTAATTAATCGTTGACCTGACTGTGTTTTAATTAAAAATGAAAGTACAACTTCCATAAAACTACTGGTAGCACAGATACCAAGAAAGTTTTCAACTCTGAGGCCTTTGAGTTAATGCAGTTGCTCTCCTCACACTGGTCATTCTGCCATCTGGTTTCTGCTGTTATCTCTAAAGTCCCAGAAGCATTTAATGAGAAGGGGGGGGGAGTACTTCAAAATGACAAGACAAATTAACGCTCAGGGCCCAGAAGTGAGAGGGTTATGTTATACTGTGTGGAGGAAGCTTTTGTAGGAAAAGGAGTTTTGGTGGTTTGATTAAAGGACGTCGCTTACAGCAACATTAAAACTGAAGTATTTGAGGAAAAATATTAATCCCTGAAGGCTTCCAGCTATGTAAGACACAAAGTAAATGTCATAATAAAGAAATGAAAATACAGACATGCCACTGACGCATATAGTGAGAGTATAATTTTCAGTTGTCAAAAGCTTCTGCTACCGGTGCTTTGCAATAAGTCTTCTAGTTTCAAGTTGTTGCTATTGAAAGTCTACTGTGGACATCTGGAGGACCGATCATATGCCAAATGAGTGTTATCTTAATGCAGTGTTTATTGACAGAACAGGTATACTGGATGGTGAGTTCTGCAATACGGATACAAGGATTAAAGAAAAGGTAAGGGGAGCCTAATTCTTGGGTCCCATAAAGAAGCAAAAGCTATACATTTTAAAAAAATATTTAGAAGATCAAGAAGAGATTGTATTTATACCCTGCCCTTCACTACCCAGGGGAGTCTCAGAACAGTTTACAATCTCCTTTCCCTTCCCCTCCCCACAACAGTTAGGTGAGGCTCAGGGAGCTCTCTCAAGAACTGCCCTTGAGAGAACAGCTCTGAGAGAACTTGTGACTGACCCAAGGTCACTGCAGCAGCTGCATGTGGAGGAGTGGGGATTAGAGTCCACACGCCTAACCACTACACCAAACTGTCTCTTTATTTATACCTTGCTTCTGTCCCTAACAAGACAATGCCATTCCCCCATCTTCCAATTTATCCTCACAGCCACCCAGTATCACCCAGCAGCCTTCCATTGCAGAGTAGCGATAGGGATTTGAACGTGGGCGTCCCAGATCCTAGACTGAAACACAGGGATCCCAGCCTCCGGGTGGCACCTGGGGACCCCCTGGAATTACAGCTCATCTCCAGACTACAGAGATCATGTCCCCTGAAGAAAATGAATGTTTTGGAGGGTGGACTCTGTGGCATTGTACCCCACGGAGGTTCCTGCCCTCCCCAGGCTCCATCCCCAAAGCTCTAGGAGTTTTCCAACCTGGATCTGTCAGCCCTATCCCCCATCCCCCACGGGTGGCCAGAAGGGACATGGCAAACCTATAGCTATACAAACACACACACACACACACACACACAGAGTTTGAAATATGCTCGATAGCTTTACATTTCATATCTGTATTCCTATTGATGAGCTGGGGAATGTGTGAATTAACTCAATACTGAAAAGCATCACTTTTGAGGTGAGAGTATGGAAGTTCTATCTGTGGTTTAATATCTGTGATCCACTCACTCAGGAATTGAACTCTTCTCTCCTTCCACCGGCCCACCCGTCAACTTGACACCAGGTGGGGAACTAGGCCCCAGGCAGAATTTGGGCTCTTCATTTCTGTACCCAATAAGAAAAGGTAGCCATGTGTGACTTCCACTGTTTAGCCTATCGTTTCCTAGTCAGGGAACCAATGAAAATAACAGGCCAATCCTAAACTGAGTTATCCTAAGTCCATTGGTCAAAGGGGAGGGGTGTGTCAATAAACTGCCATTTGTACTCTGGGTATGTTCTGTGTAACCTGCCTGCTGTATGATGGGGGGAACTAGCCTGCATTTCTCTCTTCATTTCTTCTCAGTGCTGCGGTGACGTTTATTTTGGCTTTGGAAGGTTGTGTTGCCTTTGTAGTTGATAAGCCAGTGAGAACTGCTGCTGGAGCCATTCCCAATCTGGCTGGTGTGACTCAAACGGCTGGAAGCTGCCTCCCGCCTTGATTTGCTCCCGCTCGAATTCCTGGTGAGCACAAACTGTATTCATTGGCCAATCCTGTGTGTTTGAACTGTCTATATCTGTCCCTGCTTGGTTTTGAGTTTCATTCCTGACAATGACTTTGTAAGAGTATCAATAGTGACTTGTAATAAAGCAACCTATTCTTATGAATCATTGTGGACTGCAACAGCTCTATTGAACCTGACAGGTTGCCAGCTCCAGGCTGGAAAATACCTGCAGATTTTGTGGTTGGAGGGGAGGAACTTTAATGGGGTATAATGCCATTGAGTTAGAGCTGCCAGGTCCCCCGGGGGGTGGGGATTCTCCCGCTCAAAGGGCCCCCAATCCACCAGCCCGGATCCAGCTGGCAGGAAGAACCCCACCCTCAAAGTGGCCAAATCGGGCCGACATGCCCAGCATGATGACATCCCCCGGAAGTGACGTCATCACGCCAGGCACATTGCCGGGCGACACTCTAGCAATCACCCTGAAAACTCTATGGTACCATTGCTAGAGCACATGCACAAATGTCCCGGCCTGTGACCACTGCTCCCCTGCTAAAGCTGTTAAGTCACTTGGCAACCCTACATACAGTCCACTATCCAAAGCAGCCATTTTCTCCAGGTGAACTAACCTCTCTCACCCGGAGATCAGTTATACTCCCTGGAGATCTCCAGCCACCATCTGGAGGTTGGCAACCCTATCAAGGGGCTTAAAAAGGTGTGTCTCTTCTGACATTGGTACTATAGGGCCCTTATATCACCTCAACTTTGAGGTCTGTGTTATGTTCCTTACTGCTTCAGCATTTCCCAGCTGAGGCAATGCAAGGGCTATATGTTCACAGGGATCCTGGTCACTCCAGGGGATCACAGAAATGGCATGCTAATTGACTTATGAAGTTTGGGCCCAGCTGAGTGGTATGAGAAGAGGCCCTTTTTTACATGCTCAGGGAAATGCTGATCACCACTTTGGGGTCAGGAAGCTTTTTTTTCTCCAGGCCCTCCCCTCCACCCACAAAATCTGAAGGCAGAGGTCATTTCGGGGGGGAACGCGGGGGAACACAGTTCCCCCGGGTGAGGTGAAGGGGGGCGGGGGACATGATGAAGCCCCGCCCCCTGCTTCCGGCCACCCCGCTTCCAGCCCTCATTCAGCCAGGAGGAGGCAGGAGAAGAGGGAGGGTAAGTTGCTTCCTCCCCGCCTCTCCCCACCCCTGCCTGCCTGGGGCCAGGGAGGGCCTTGGCGGGACTTCCTCGCACTCCCACTGGCCTTGCAGGTCCACCGCTGGGCCCCTGATGTCAGGGTGTGTGGCATATGCTAATGAGTTATGCTAATGAGTTCCCCTAGCTCTTTTTCTACGAAATGACCCCTGTCTGAAGGTATTTTCCAACCTTGACAGGGGGTTGGACTAGATAACCCTGAAGGTCCCTTCCAACTCTATGATTCTATGAATAATTGACTGAGAGCTCTTATAGCTCTCAGTCCTGGCAGGCGAGCAGGCCCGTACCTACAGTGGGGCATCTCAGGGCTAGGCCGCCTGACTTACTGGCAAGGCCCCACAACTTCCCATCCAGCCCAGGGCCCCCGAGTGGTGGCAGGTGTTAAGTCGACTACTTAGCAAAGAGTCAGAGAGTGATTTCGCAAGTGATTCAGCTTTAATGAACAACACGTAATGCAATCAGAACAGAACAACCAGAACAACCTTTGCATTGCAGCTGGGGCTTCTTTTAAACTCTCCCGGGCTAATGTAGCCACGCCCAACTTTACATTACAACCAATAGGATTGCACAGATATAGTCGAATCACTGATGTTCCCTCTCAGGGAACTGGATGTTAGGTGATTGGTCGGCTCTTCCTGAGCTACCAATAGAACTTGAGGGATCTGGATCCTTGCCCAGGACGAAGCTTTGCATGGTGTTCTAATGAGTGAGTTCATATACAGTTTACATAGAACTGAATACACCACAGCAGGTGTGGGGAAGGAGCTGGGCCCTGAGCGGCCGTAGTGACGTGGCGTTGGCATCTTGGTAGAGGTCCGGGTGGCAGAAGCTGCAGAGTAGCTCAGGGCTGCACCAGGTACTGCTGACATGGCTGCTCCGTATGTCACTGTCCCTTCTCTTCCCTGCTCCCTTCCCCCTGTTCTGCTGGGTTGCTGCTCGGCATGGCTCTAGTGCCAGGCTCAGAGGGTGGGTGGTGATTAGCCAGTGCCCCCTAAGAAATTTAAATGCCCCCTGACTTTAAAAAAATCCTGGCTACAGGCCGGCAGGCAAGTAGTGTGGGTGGCAGAGTGAGGACTCAGAGCTTTGCAACTGATCTCCGGACCACAAGAGATCAGTTCCCCTGAAGAAAACTGATGCTTTGGAGGGTGGATTGCATGACATTATACCTTGCTGAGATCTCTCCCCTCTCCAGAACTCTCCAGGATCTACCTCCAAATCTCCAGGAATTTCGCAACCCGCAGCCGGCAAACCCTAGGACCCTTCAGGGGGGAAAAGGGAGGTATAAATATTTCTCTTTTAAAAGCCACATGAATGTGAGTGTACATCCAGCCACGGGTCAGCATCATCTGTGAATAAGGAAACCTGTTTTCATGCACTGAATTCCCCCGCTGAAGATGCCGGCACTGCTTTGTGGCCCAAGCCAGTTTACGAATGCTCTTTCTAAAAGAAAATAAAGGCAGCAGATGTAAGGTTTCCCAGTAGCATCTTTCCTTACAGTATAAAGAGGCACAAAGGTGATTGTTGCCACACTGAAGCAGACAATATGCTCAGAAATATTAAAATGGCCTTGCAGTACAAAGAGGCATCTATCTTCTAAGGAGCCAGAGCTATTTTTTAGCTTTCCACTCTTGCATTAGCAATTTTAGAAACAAAACAGTGCCACTTCCAACTACAGTTTAATCTTCCATTTCTGAGGGGGAAATATTCTTTGCGTCCCCCCCCCCATATCATCAGAGAAACACACTGCTTCTTCTTCTTTTTTAAAAAATAGATTCCTATAAAGAGAATAATACATTGGGGGGGGGGTATGGCATGGTACATTAACCTTTACAAAGGTTTAGGAAATGGCATTTGTTCAAATTTGGGTGATAATTTGCTTGCTATCAACTGGCTCACAACTCCAGAGGAACAGATTGCAATCTGTTGTACTGCCAAGACTTTCACAATGTTTGCGCTGTTGCTTTCTTCAAAACAAATCACAGTTTCTGAAAAGTCACAAGAAACACTCTGTTCCCCCCCTCCCTCACTTCCCTCTGTTCTTTCAAGTTAAAAAAAAATATCCAGGTAATCTCACTTTATATTTAGACACAAAATAATACTAAAAAACCAGTTCTGAATGCCAATGAATGGGTTTCAGTGAGGCCGCAGTCTTCACCACCAAAGCACGCAGCAGGGTTTTTGAGCCAAGTCTCCCACAACATGTCTGTCAAACATTAGAAAAACTTGAGAAGCTCTTCCGTTGAAGTGTGAGGCATCTGTCAGGGTCTCAAAGCAAAGGGATGACAAGCTTTTTGGTAAGGGCAGAATGACACTAGATTTTGCTCTGAGATGCTTTACCTCATTGTTTCATTTTCCCCCCCTCAGACTGTAATTGTCTGGTGATTTCAAAAGAAGGATCTGGAGCAGAAGGCACTGGGTTATTTATCTTTTTCCCCACAACTAAATTTCCCACTAAATATTGCTATCCCTAAGTTGTTTCAGCCAAGACCTGCATAGCCCAAGCTAGTCCAGTCTCGTCAGATCTCAGAAACTAAGCAGGGTCATCCATGGTTAGTACTTGGATGGGAGACGACCAAGTAAGTCCATTATCATTACACAGAGGCAGGCAATGGGAAACCACATCTGAATGTCTCTTGCCTTGAAAACCCCATGAGAGGTCACCATGAGTTGGCTGTGACTTGACATGGTTAGTACTTGGATGGGAGACGACCAAGTAAGTCCATTATCATTACACAGAGGCAGGCAATGGGAAACCACTCACAAGAAACACTCTGTTCCCCCCATCCCCCACTTCCCTCTGTTCTTTCAAGTAAAAAAAAAAAGATCCAGGTAATTTCACTTTATATTTAGACACAAAATAATAATAAAAAACCAGTTCTGAATGCCAATGAATGGGTTTCAGTGAGGCCACAGTCTTCACCACCAAAGCACGCAGCAGGGTTTTTGTGCCAGGTCTCCCACAACATGTCTGTCAAACATTAGAAAAACTTGAGAAGCTCTTCCGTTGAAGTGTGAGGCATCTGTCAGGGTCTCAAAGCAAAGGGATGACAAGCTTTTTGGTAAGGGCAGAATGACACTAGATGTTGCTCTGAGATGCTTTACCTCATTGTTTCATTTTCCCCCCCTCAGACTGTAATTGTCTGGTGATTTCAAAAGAAGGATCTGGAGCAGAAGGCACTGGGTTATTTATCTTTTTCCCCACAACTAAATTTCCCACTAAATATTGCTATCCCTAAGTTGTTTCAGCCAAGACCTGCATAGCCCAAGCTAGTCCAGTCTCGTCAGATCTCAGAAACTAAGCAGGGTCATCCATGGTTAGTACTTGGATGGGCGATGACCAAGTAAGTCCATTATCATTACGCAGAGACAGGCAATGGGAAACCACATCTGAATGTCTCTTGCCTTGAAAACCCCATGAGAGGTCACCATGAGTTGGCTGTGACTTGACAGCACTTTCCGCCAAGTTGTTTAAAGTTTAACTCTCACTGGTGAAACTTACACATATCCACAAAGACAGCATCACCTTTTCTGTGTTCCTTCACATCAATTTCTCCTCTCAGTCTCAGCCCTCACGAGGTGTTTTCTGTGTTGGCCTGTTCCTAAGTATTTCACTTGCTGCTCCAGTATCATGTGACAGTTCAGAAAGTACCAACACTGAAGCCTTTTGCTAGGTCTGCAGTAATGAACTTTAGTCAGCAGGCTTTTTGTAAGGGTAAGATATTGGGTTGGACATGTATCATCATTGGCAGGAGATTGAGTTGGCATTACATCTTTGGAAGCAGATTCTGGTTTTACAGTGTAAAGGTATATTGGTTGAATCCAGTCAGCTTGTGCCCTGGTGATAAAGAAGGAGGGATCCGCTCTGAACATTTAAAAGGGTTATGCTGGGGTCCACCTACGTGGCTCTATAATGGTCATACATGATGGGTGCTGTAGTAATGAAGATAATTAGATAAGATTAAGCAAAACAGCTGGTTGGATCCAGCCCATTTTCACCTATGTTGTTTGGCCTATAATCATGTCTTTGGGACTAAATAGGAAAGGCTGGATATACGTGGTTCAAATAAATAGATATCTTCATTGGACAAAGCAGCTTGTGGTGGTGGGCGGAGCCAGCGGCGCATGGCAGATGCTTAGTTTCTGTGCTCCCGGCCCCTTCTCCCTTACTTCTACTTTAAACCGTTACTCAGCGCCTCCATGCCGGGGAAAAAAAAACCCAGCAGTAAAGCCGCCGGGATTGCTGTAGACAAACTTTGAACAGAAAAGGAATCGGTACATACCTTTTCCCCCACTGTAATCCCCTCCACGCCTCTGACTCCGGCCTCTCCAATTACATCTAAAATGGCGGCCGATACTATAAACAGGACGATCCGATAACACGACGAGATTTATCTGAGCTAAAACAAGATATTTTAAACTCAATGTCTACTCTTGTGTCAAAGCTCTTACAACCACTACAAAATTCTATCCAAGATATGGCAAAAGAAATAATGGAGGCAATTAAGGTGGCTGAAAACGTGGCAGAAATGATGCTGGCCCTCCAAGATGAAGTAAGAACCCTACAATCATCTGATCATGCTATGCTTAATAGAATCACTGTGCTAGAGAACAAATGGCAACAATACAACTTAAAATTTCACGGCTTTGAGGAGGGGGCTGAAGAGTCTACTGACTTGGCAGTATTTATGTCGGGCTGGCTTGCTAACGCCCTCGAGCTTGAAGAGGGAATTGCTCCAGCACTGGTGTGAGCACAACGATTAGGCCCTTTAGCGATGGCCCGTAAAGATAGACCACGCGGCAAGAGACAAGGTCCTAAAGGCTGCAAGACAAAAAGGAACTATGATTTTCAAGGAATAGAAAAATTATTGTATTGTTGGATCTGGCCCCGAAAATCTTAGAAAAACGACGCAAGCTCAGAAAAGTCACAGCTAAATTAAATAAGGCAAAAATCCAATTCAGATGGTCTCCAACATCCGACATTAACGTCTACAAAAATGGCCTACTATACCAAGCTTCGGACGGAATCTCTGGAAAAGCTCTACTCCTTGCAATAGGAATAAAACTCACTAAAAGAAAAGAAGATGATCTCCTGACAACTTGAATGCTTACAACTAACTATATGGGAAGAGTTTCCCAGTTGACATCAAAAGACCTTTGGTAACTTGAATTAAATGTTATTTACTTTTTTCAAGCAACATATATTGCAATTTTTTCATATTGGCAGAATACAAGTTCCTTTATATGGTTAAAATTGATACCAAATAATGAGGTAAATATCTTTTATAAAATTTTGAATGGTTATTGAATTTAGACCGTTAAGATTTAAATATGTTGTTTTAAAAGTTCTTGTTGAAGCCTATACCAATATATTATATTAACTATATCATAAAAGGTGTTGAGTCTTATCATAACCTAAATAAAATGGGGGAGGGGGGAAGGTAGAACGATATAACAATTTTATAAACAATGTACATCCCCACCCAGGTTTTATATTTAATATACAGTGTATCTAGCAGGAGTGACAGGATTGTACACTCCTTTTATTGTCCTGGAATAGGACAATCTCCTAGATACAAACCCTTTTGAAGGATTTGGGAACAGGAGGGACCTCAGTGGGGCATAATGATATAGAACCCATCCTCCCAAACAGCCAACTTGAACCAGGGAACTGGGAAAGTTCCTGGTGGTTGACAGCCCTATTCCTCCCTGGTCTTATTCTCACCACAACATAGTGAAGTAGGTTAGGCTGAGAGTAGGGTTGACGGGCAGGGAAGACTTTGTGCACACACCACAATGATGTCACCTGGAAGTGATGTCATCACTTTTCTGCCATTGCGGGTGACACTAGGTTTTGGGCAAAACTCTATGTTTTTTTTGGGGGGGGGGCTCAGAATGATAGAGTATCACCTCGATGTTGGAAACACGATGACATCACTCCCAGGTGAGATCATTGCACCGACAGCACCGGGAGGGGGCTTCTCAGGGATGAGGCCATGGCAGATTGGGGCCCCTGGAATCGGGGGATCCCCTGGCCCCACCAAAGGAATGGCAACCCTAGCTGAGAAAGAGATGCAGATGGGTGAAGGTTACCCAGAAAACATCATGTCCAAGACAGGATTTGCCCCTGAGCCTCCAGTCTCCTATTCCACTACTTTAACCACTGAATCACACTGATTGTCAAGTATTTTAGATGGGGCCGCAGAGAGTATGGTTTGCCTGAGGCCACCTAGTATGAGTACAGCATGGTGAGCTTCCTCAGCAATGGTTACCCCAAATGAGGAAAGGCAACAGACACGGGAACTTTATCAGGCTGGGACGTGTTCTAGCCCAGACTATTCTGGTTGCCCAGACAACATCCTGCAGTTTCCTCTTATAACCAGAACCTTTGGTAGTGCAGGGAGGTAGTGTCTGACCTGCAGGGTTTTCAGCATCATTCTTGTATTTGACAGGCCCACAGTTGCATGCCATGTAGAAGCATTTGAATGTACCTACATAAGCTTTCTGAATTATAGCCCAGGTTCTTTTTTCCCCACAGTACGCCTACACTTCACAAAGTGAAGTAAATTCTCTCTTATTCTGACCTCTCTGTCCTATAGTCTAGTCTATATTCTGTCGATGTCTCATGTGTCCCACAATCCTTTTGAAATATGGATAATTGCACAGCAGACCACACAATATACCTGGAACAGAAAGCATGAGCCCACACATTATGGTTTCTGTCAATTATTCACACTTCCTATGAAAATAATCCAAATACTGCTACCTGATGAAGGATGGTTGTTATTCAATCACAGCAGCCGATAGAGAAGCAGACTAGTAATTTTGACTTCTTAAAACTCTTTTTTTTTCCCCAATACCTTTTTAGACCAATCTGAGCCTCAGCAGGAGATGGTTGAAAGACAGGAACTTGACAGTTTTGTGAACTTTGTGGTAGCATATGGTGGATTTTTGTTGTTGTTTGGGCAATTGACTCTTCATGTTTTATCTTTTTTATCTTAAATAAAGACAGTACCACTCTAACTGATTTATGGAAAACGAATTTCTCACCACTGTATATTAAATGTTTATGCACCGTATCCCAGTGAGCAATTATTCACAAAAGGGACACCTGGTTTATCTCATCAGAATGGACACAGCATATGCCAGAATTTTGCATGTTTGCAGTTTTATCAGACCCTTCCTTCAAGGATATCTAAGAGATTTCGCATGGGTCTCCATTCCCTGATTTATCTGTAGTAACAAACCTGTGATGTTTGTTTGGCTATGCGGATGGGCTGTGGTTCAGTGGCAGAGCATCTACTTTGTGTGGAAAAGAGCCCACGTTCAACACTTGGGGTCTCTAGTTTAAAGTGTCAAATAGTAGGTGATGTGGAAAACCTCTCAGCCTGAGACCCTGGAAAGCTAAGGCCTGTCAGAGTAGACAATGGAGACCTTGATAGACTAACAGTCTGACTCAGTATAAAATAGTTTCATCATGCATTTGAGTCTGAGGTTTTGCAATGAATGTTATGCCACACTGCAGTTTTGAACACAGACGTACCCAGTCCATCACTCTAAGTGTCACACCACACTGGATATGTATTAATATATCTTTCTTAATTCATGTTTTACTAGAGTTGCCAACTCTGAGTTGGAAACTTCCTGGAGCTTGGAGGGTGGAGCCTGGTGAGGGTGGTATTGGGGGAGAGGAGGGATCTCACTGGGGTAAAATGCCATAGAATTTATCCTTCAAAGCAGCTGTTTTCTCCAGGGGAAGTGATCTCTGTAGTTACCAAGCTCCATGCTCCACCTGGGGGTTGACAACCATGTGTTTTAGATAGGAGGGTGTTCTGAAGAAGTTACTCCTGTACTGATAGTCAAGCAGGACTTAGATAATGCTTTTATCAAATGCTCAATATTGCATTTAAATATTTTCTACATGTGTATTCTTGCACTGGTCTCCCAAGGCTGTCCGTGATCTACCCAACCCAATGGGCAGGGGGGAAATAACTTAGATAATGATAAGAGATATTTCTGTTGGTTACTTCAGACTTTCTGGAAGAAGAAGAAGAAGAAGAAGAAGAAGAAGAAGAAGAAGAAGAAGAAGAAGAAGAAGAAGAAGAAGAAGAAGAAGAAGAAATTGGATTTATACTCCATTTACAATCTCCTTTCCCTTCCCCACAACAGACACCCTGTGAGGTAGGTGGGGCTGAGAGAGCTCGTTTGAGGACTGCTCTTGGCAGAACAGCTCTGACAGAGCCATGACTGACCCAAGGTCACACCAGCAGCTGTGTGTGGAGGAGCAGGGAGTCAAACCCAGTTCTCCCAAATTATAATCTCCTCTCCTAACCACTACACCAAATGGTAGTGGCAGACCTGCATGATTTTTTCTCTCTAATATCCCACATGAAATATACTGGGTTTGACACGCAACAAGATGAAGTATTTCAGCTGTTCAACACAGGTTTTCCACAGTTCTGGGTGTGTCGGGTCGAACTCCAGCAGATGTCCTGATGCGGCAGCCATGTTCTCTGGAGCGGTGCGAGGTGCAGGGGCTCTTTGAGCGGTGCAGTGCTGTCTGGAGCGGGCTCACCCTTCAGGATCCCATCTTCGTTGCCAGTGAAATGTACTGGGTTTGACACACGATTAGTGATCGGCTCATGCTTTATTCAGTGATTAAGCTCAACTACAAAACAAACTAGCAGGACCAAAGCCCTGCTTAAATCCGTGCACAACACCACACCCCCCCCCCACACACACACTACCCATGATAGGCTATTTACAGTGCAGCTCCTGGTCTACAGGTTCCTTCCCGGATCCTAGCTAACTATTATTCTCTGTTTCAAGCTAGGACATAACACCACACTTTTCCATTTTACATGCTTCATCACAAAGCCAAGTATGTATGTATTCATTACATTTTCTAACTACGTCACAAATACCTTGCATGTTATCACACTGCTGACTAAGAATTGTAGTTCAATCCTGTAAACTCTGGGTATGTCTCAACAAGATGAATGCCCCCAACTTTGTAGGTGCAAAGGCAGCACATACACTTAAAAAAGGTACGTACATATGTGCTGTCAAGTCACAATTGACCTATGGCGACCCCATCAAGGGACTTTCAATGCCAGTGAGAAGCAAAGAAGTTTTGTCATTGCCTTCCTCTGCAAAGCCTTCCTTGATGGTATCCCATCCAAGTACCAATCCTGCTTAACTTCTGAGATCTAACAAGACTGGGCTTCCTTCCGGCTCACAAGTTAGTTGATTTCAAATGAAACATGACCTGCCCATTATTGGGATGTTTGTTTAATATAGCAGAGTCTGCCCAGTCATAGAAGTGTGGTATTGAGTGCAGTAAATAAATCTCCCAAGAAGTATATTGCAAAAATAAAACTTACATTTCTTCAAGTAGATTCAGTTTACATTCAGGTTGCAGTTGAAAGGAGAGACAGAAGCCTAATCTAAAGAGTACTTTCTCTATCACATCTAAATCCAGCATCATGTATATGAAAGTATGAGGGCATACTTTACACAGGAGAAACCTGTAGAGAGGTATGACCAGGGCCTGGGAAGGATGGGGTTAAAAGCACCGGTACATGCAGAGCCATGCAGAGAAAGGGGGAGAATAAGAGGAGGGGTCAGAGGGCAGCTCCCAGGTTAAGACAAAGAGAGAGAAATCTCATTCAAAGGGATAATGCACACTTAGAATGATGTGGCACCTCCCAGTGTCCAGGAATACTGAGTCATTCAGTCCAACACTCATAACCTGTGGTCATATGTAATCCAACTCATCTAGTATATTGTGAGCATGTTCCAACAGCTATAATCGGTCTGGCCACCATGCTGAATACCAAGACTCTAGAGAGGGGGTATACACATTTTCTAAATCATGAATAAATACCCAGATGCAAAACTACTGAACAAACGTCATTTTAAATTGGGAGGGGAATCATCAGTGTAATTATAAGGGGTGATGACTAAAGAGAATGCAGGAACTGAGAGCCAGGTATGTTTATTTTCAAATGCCTCATTTGTGAAAATCAAATCACGGCTGAGAGATAGCAGATCGCAGGAGGGGATATTTTTAACATGACAAGGGGAAAACAGACTAAGAGGGGGTCATACTAGAAGGGATGTGACTGAATGATAAGACTCTCCAGCAGACACCACATTCCAGTGATGGATCCCGCCCCTAAATGTTGTTGTTCAGTCACACAGTCGAGTCCGACTCTTCATGACCCCATGGACCACATCATGCCAAGCCCTCCTGTCCTACATCGTCCTCTGGAGTTTGCTTAATCTCATATTTGTTGCATCTATGACACTGTCTAACCATCTCAGCCTTTGTCATCTCCTTCTTCTTTGACCTTCAATCTTTCCCAGCATCAGGGCCTTCTCCAGTGAGTGCTCATTTCTCATTTGGTGGCCAAAGTATTTAAGCTTCAGTATCTGGCTTTCCAGGGAACAGTCAGGGTTGATTTCTTTTAGGAATGACTGATTTGATCTCCTTGCAGTCCATGGGACTCTCAAGAGTCTTCTCCAGCACCATAATTCAAAAGCATCTATTCTTTGGCGCTCAGCCTTCCTTATGGTCCAACTCTCACAGCCATGCATTACTACTGGGAATACCATGGCTTTGTACGGACTTTTGTTGGCAGGGTGATGTTTCTACATTTTATTATGCTGTCTAGGTTTGCCATCACTTTCCTCTCAAGGTACTGACTTGTATTTTAAAATTTGGTCTATGAAAGATGTGTGTCATTGCTATACAACACGTTGATGAGCCAAAGAAATTCCGTTCCAACCACAATGTTGCCGTTGCCATTTTTTTAGTTGCAATTGGGTTTAGGAATCAAACTCTGCTGCTCAAAGGGTGAATGTGTGTGTATATACCTGTATATATCTCTCTCTATATATATACCACACACTTCAACAAAAGCAACCTCTGTTCTGACTAAAAAACCCCATGACCTTTCCATTCTAATTATGGTTCTGTTCCATCCCCTATAATTTTAGGGCTCATTCGCATCTGCAAAACTTGCCCCTGGAAACTCCTCAGATCTCATCTCTTCTTCAAGATATATATATATATCCAAAGCTATGGAAAGTTCTACCTAATTACAAGAAATATTCCATTCACGTAGCACTTGGACGCCAGAATTTTAACTCATACCAAGGAACCTTCATGCCTATCTGCTTGGCACACAATTTAAAATCTGTTCACACCACTGGGGTGCAATAAGTGACATTAATGAGTTCCGTTATTAATTATTTATTAGAGACCTACAGTCAAAGATTTGAGTGGTTATTTCAAATCATTATGCAGGCCTTCACCCTGCCTTCTCTCTGCCCCCCCCCGCCTGCTGCTCCCGTATCTTTCCAGTTCCAAAGGCACGCTGCACTGAACTGTTAGTAAGAAGGAGTCAACGTTGAGTTTTCTTTCTTGTCGAATCCATTTATATTTTTGTCAAAGCTTGTGGCTCTCTGCTTTCTGTTATTGGGGTTTTGTTTGGTCAATGTATTTGTATTGTGTGTGCGAGTTGCTCATTTTGCATCTGGACTTTAAATGTAAAATGTATGCCATTTACAGATATAAATATAATCCATTGGATCCCGCTGATCATTTCTACTAATGGAAGAGGAAGATTCTGTTGATTTCCCCAGCACAGCAGGTAACCAGAGACCCATAGTACATTTATTTGGCCAGAGCAATACTGGGTCTAAAGTGTGTCACTATCTTTAGAGTACAAATATGCAGTCCTGCCTTGCCCTGGATAGTGCAGGCTAGCCTGATCTCTTAAGATCTAGAAAGCTAAGCAGGGTCAGCTCTGGTTAGCAATGGATGGGAGACCACCAAGGAAGTCCAGCATCACTACACATAGGCAGGTAATGGCAAACCACCTGAGAATGTCTCTTGCCTTGAAAAGCCTACAGTGTAGCCATAAGTCAGCTGCAACTTGATGGCAAAAGAAGAACCCTACTGCATTTCATTAGAAATGGCCCCACTCCCAAAACTGTTGACACAGCCAGGAATGGATCCATTCCATTCTACAAGAAAACTCTGAGGTGGATTATGGAATCAGGAGTGGGGCCTTGGCCCAATGTGAGTATGCCGAGAAAGACTCCAATAAATTACAGAAATTAGTCATCAAATGCCATTTAGGCACCGTATAGATTATTATATATTTAATATGTAAATGCCAAATTACATCGGCTTTCAGATATAGAATATTAAATCCTGAAAGTGAAACAGTCAGTTAATGTCAGTAGCACCTGCTATTAAATACCAGCTGACAAATGCAATCGGATATTCAACTCTGACAACAAGCATCTGATAGAAAATGTTTGACAGGACCTTGAGCCATGACATAAATCTCATTCAGGTTCCCAGATATTTTTGGCCCACTTCCCAATATTGTGCAGAAGAAAAGTCAGTTATAAAATATGAGGGGTTTTACTGGTGTGTCTGTGTGAAGTATTAAGTACAATTGAGATCCTGGAGTCATCAATGGGGCTCAGAGCAAGATATATGTGGTTGTATCCAACCAACTGCAGGGACCTCCACTCATGAAGTCAGGCCCCACTAGCTTTTTTACTGGTGAAAAGGGGAGGAAGGGGTCTCTTTTAACCACTCAAAAAGTTGTGGTATAGATCATGGGACCTGCACAGACAAAAGCCACTTGGGATGAGGATGTAGTATGGAGGGCAATGAGATAACAGTAAATAAAATCCCTGGTTGGATCCAGTTTTCCACCTCTCCCCTCCTGATCTAGCCCAAAGCATCCCCTGAAGTGCTGCCTGTGGGATTTGGAGGACAAGTTATGTTGCCTTGTACTGAATCAGACTTTTTGGTCCATCAAAATCAGTATTGTGCACTCAGATAGGCAACAGCTCTCCAGGGTCGCAGGCAGTGTTCCCCCTAAGCTGAGTTAGTGTGAGCTAGCTCACAGTTTTTAGCCTCCAGCTCACACATTTTTGTCTTAGCTCAGGAAGGACAGCTCCAGAGCAAACTAATTTATGCAGGAGCCAAATTGCTCGCTCACAACTTTCATGCCAGTAGCTCACAAAGTAGAATTTTTGCTCACAAGACTCTACAGCTTAGAGGGAACACTGGTCGCAGGCAGAGATATGTCAAATCACCTACTACCTGATCCCTTTACCTAGACACACAGGGGATTCGACCTGGTAATTTCTGCACACCGAGCAGGTGCTGTACCAGTGAGACACAACCCCCAAGGAACACTTAGGCATAATGTTAAGATCTGCACTGAGGGAGGATTGACAAAAATCCCCCTCCTTACTCCATCACTGGTCGTGCCCTTCCATTGGCCAAATACAACAACTGGATCTAACCTTGAGTCTAAGAAAGAATATGAGTAATAGGGATGGGCATGAACTAGGTCACAAACTAAAGTTCATCATGAATTTTGCTCAGTTTGTGGTTTGCAAAGAGATGTCCACAAACTGAAGAGCTACCATGAACTTCCATGAATTTTGATGTAGTTTGTGACAGTTTGTGTAGTTTATGAAAAGCAGAAAACAGAGGCTTATATGGCTCAGAGCCATTCAAACCCCTGCTTTCTGCCTGCCGCTGCTTTTGTCAGGGAGCAGAAAGTGGGGGTCAAATGGGTTGGAGCCATTTGCTTTCTGCTCTCTGCCTCTTTTCACGGGGAGCAGAAAGCAGGGATTTAAATGGCATACAAACTGGTTTGGTTCAAAAACCGGAGTATCAGTTAGTGATTCGGTTCGTAGTTCAGCTATGAACCAGGAACCGAATGCAAAAATGCAGCTCATGTCCATCTCTAATGAGTAACTTGGCAGAAGGAAGAATTAGGGCAGACAGATCTGTGAAAGCAAAGAAAATCCTTCTACCCTGCAGGAGAATAGATATTCCTGAGAAAAGAACACTTCTTATATCGCACAGGCTTAATACTTGAGAGACAGCCTTCTGAAATTCTCTTTTCTGATACCCTGGGAGGGCATATGACTTTGGTTGAATTGACTATCAGTGTAATTTGTGTAAGCGGTTCTTCGATAAATTAGTCTTAGTATGCTAATTACTATTATTTTAAGGTATCCATTTATCCTTACAGTTTATCTGCAGTTGATTTGCTGTATAAAAGCTTCCACCACCTGTTTCCACCCCCCCTTTCCTTTAATAATGCAGCAAATCAAATTAACATTCCTTCAAAGGAGCTGATTTAACGGCAGAATTGAAATGCCTCCAGTGCTTGAAGCACAAACCTTTTAAATGGAGGCATATAAATAGTACAACACGGTTGCACACTTCCCACCTAAAATATGACTAAGCTATAACTCCAGGATGCAAACCACAATTAATTAAAGTACTTCTCCATGATAGCTTGAAGGATTAGAAGCATGAAGTACAGTAAAAGAAAAAAATATATATGTATACGCAGGTAAAAGCTTTCTGCCAGAGCACACATTTTCATGTCTAAGGTTCCAGGTCAAATCCCTAATGCTTGGACTAAAACCATCTGAAACAGCAGGGCTGGGAGAGAAAAAAGCTTTATTCAAGACCATGGAGGCTTCTGTACTAGAGGAACCACTGATGACATATGGCAATTTCATGCAATGCATTAAATCCTTGCAGGCGGCACATGTCAAGTCCTTTCTACATCCACACTGTAGACAAGGGCAACCATGTAACATGTTTCAAGGCTTTGCACTTTATGGAGTTCCCTGAGTTTCCTCAGCAGATGCCAAAATTCTCCCTCGGGTCTGTTTCACGCTGTGAAAATGGTGCAGGGGGAAGGCCCTTTCCCATGTGTGCTGTGGTTTTGATCCAAATAGGGCTCCGTATATGCAGGAATTGAGGAGAACCCAAAACACACTTGTGATTGTGTTACATCTGATACAGGATTGGGAGCAGGTCCAGACTATTCTGTAATGTGCAAAGACACAGCTTAGAGTGGCAGATAGTTTATCACTCCTTTATCGCAGCTTTGAGTGGCAGATAGTTTATCACTCCTTTATACTTCTTACAGAATTTGAGAGTCTCCAGCTTAAAAATAGCCTAACATAACACCTGGTCCCACCACCAAACCTCCTGGGAATAGACAACCAGGGGCTGGCAGCTCTCTGTTAAGCAGCATGTTGTCTGGTTAGACACGTCGCTGTCATTATATGTGCATATACCCTCAGTTAGCAGTCAGGAGAACAAAACACTGTTGGTGCCACTGACTCATTGTCAGTATCTTTCCTTTCCTTCCCCTTTCCCCTGGGACTGTCTCAGACCTGCTACTCACCCAGGCTTGTTGGGTTGGTTGAGGAGGGAAGGTGGTGGGAGGGAGCAGACAGTGGGGCAGAGAGCATGTGGGCTGCTTCCCCTCCAAAATACACCTCATAGCATGTTAGGGAGGGGTAACAGGGGGAGAATGGCAGTGGTGGAATATGTGCTTTCCGAGAGGGTGCAACACCACTGCTCTTGTTGACACTGCCATTTGTTCCTTGACCCTCATGAACTCCCTCCTGCTCCTCCTCTTCAACACCAGAGGGGTTGGTATCTAGTTCTCCTTCTAATCAAACAGAGCCACCCCATGACAAGTCAGTGTGGTGTAGTGGTAGGAATCTTGGACTAGGATCTGGAAGACCCAGCTTCAAATCCCCACTCTTGCTGGGTGACCTTGAGTTGGGTACAAATGGAGAAGAAGAAGAGAAGAGATTAGATTTATACCCCGCCTTTCACTACCCAAAGGTGTCTCAGAGTGGCTTACAAACTCCTTTCCCCTTCCCCTTCCCACAACAGACACCCTGTGGGGTAGGTGGGGTTGAGAGAGCTCTTGACAGAAACTGCTCTTTTTCAAGAACAGCTGTGCCAGAACTATGGCTTGCCCAAGGTCATCCAGCCAGGTGCAAGTGGAGGAGTGGGGAATGAAACCCAGTTCTCCCAGATTAGAGTTTGCGCACTTAACCACTACACCAAACTGAAGTAAATATATACATAAATGTTTGGTATGCAGATCCATGTGATATCCATTGAATAAATTGTTTCTTCAAACAGATCCATGGCAGTTAAGAAATTGTGTTAAACGATTTTGTGTGTGTGTGTGTGTGGCTGCGATCAGATGTGCTGTTTGATCTGGTGTTGTCACTGTTCCCTTCCAGATTTAAAATGCACACCCAAACAGCAACATCTGTCTTCTTTTGCCCAGTTGTGGGCACCCCATTCTTTTTTTTTCAATTTTAAAATGTTTATTAAGAGGAAGTATAACATATCAAGAAATATAATAACTGCAAAACAGTATACAACTGTCCTGAAACTCCAAAATTACAAACCAACCAGTTAGTCATCAATACAGATTTTTACAACATACATCAACAGTCATAACAAACTAAGTTAGTACTAAATCTGATCACCTATACATAGATGCCATGTGAGCTATGATTCCCCTAGAATTGAGTCAAGTTTAAAAGATAACATTTTCAGGAGTCTGCTGCTCTGATTCACAAGAGGAGTCTCAACAGGAAGTCAAGTACAGGGAACCAGGTACGTACAAATTTATCATATGTTTTGCTGGAACTGTTTTGTGCTCGGTCCACAATATTAGAGATCTTATTCATCACGAACTGATCCCAGATCTTGTCATACCAGGATGACAGTGTTGGAGATGCTGGAGATTTCCAGTTTGCCACAATCGTGAGCCTGGCAGCCGCAAGAAGAATGGAAGAATGGGCACCCCATTCTGACCTGTCTTCGAGCTGGAGTTATTTGGCACCAGGGACAATCTGGTCATTCCTGGTGCATGTGGTTTCACCCCTCATTTCTAGAGGTCTGATCAATCCATTGCACTCTCAAGCCGCTTGGGAAGTCCCGATGTTCTCTTCTGGTTTGGGCTTTTTTTTTTTTGAGGCAGTTAGTGAGGTGCACATAAATGCATATTCACACCTCTCCTCTCTCTTTCTCCCTTTCTCTCTCTCTCTCTCTCTCACACACACACAACACACATACACACAGAGGAACTTCTCAAAACTGTGTTTTATTTTTAAAAACAGCTTCCAAAGAAAGATTCCTGTGTACTTTTTTCTGTGCTTTCAGACCATGGGGTGGGGAAGGGGTTAAAAATCATCATCATCATCATCATCATCATCAACAACAACAACAACAACAACAATAATAATCTTTCAATTTATTAATCACTCAATCCTGCAGAGCTGCTGGCTTTGAGCGATTTACAGTTACACATTTCACAAGGGACTAACAATGATTCATAGGGGTAAGGGAGGACAACACACATAAATCTTTTAAATTGCACACGTTTGCAGCCACGGGGATATTGTTTCAACTGTAGACTAGACATGTTCCAGGTGGCATATTTCCTTGGCTTGGTTTGATGACGTCAGCTTTCTCCAGGACTCCAGGACTGCTTCGAGTCACAACGCCACACTGCCACCGCCTGGCCGGAACGGCCCATTACAGGCTTCTTGATGCCAAAGAGATCTTTCTAGGCAATAAACTTACATTTTCAATACTTCCCAGTCTCAATTTGCTGAGATTATATCAGGGCCTCACTAAATGCGACATTTTCCACATGTACAATTACAGACTAAGCAGAGTCAGTCCTGGTTAGTACTTGGTTGGGAGGCCACCAAAGGAGTCTAGGGTTGCTACACATAGGCAGGCAATGGCACACCACCTCTGTTCATTTCTTGCCTTGAAGACCCTACGGGAACACCATAAGTTGGCTTTGATTGGACAGCACTGTCCACCACCACTACCACCGCCACCATTACACGCACATGGATGAAATCATATGGTGCATGGCCAGCACAACCAATGCTATTCTATATCATTAAGTATACTAATTGCTGTTATCACCAAACATAATTTTGCTGCTGCACAATACAGCACAAATAAAAATGCATGAAAAACAGCAAACAAAATTTGAAATGTATTTATTTATTTTGAAATGCTTTTATCCTGCTTTCTTTCTGCATATCAGGGGACCCAAGGAGGCTTAAAATAACAGTCACATTAAACAGACAGGTCAGTACAATAAAACAGCACTAAAAATCTTCTTGCATAATATGACTCCTGTAGAACAGGTTACAGTTCTTACCCCAGGCAGATGTTCTCTCAGTGGATATTTATACCCTGCTTTTCACCTTAACAAGGGACCCAAAATGAATTACAACATCATTCCTCCCTCTCCCACTGCGTCTTCACAACAATAACTGTCTATGGTAGTCTGGAGGTTCCTGGGACAGTGAGCTTCCATGATAGAGTAAAGATTCAAACTCAAGTTTCCCAGATCCAAATCCAACAGTTTAACCACTACACCATACTGGCTCAAGCACATGGAAGGTGGGGCTGTATAGCTGGTTGTCTTCAGCTCTGAGTCATGTGCAACCAAGGGGAAGTTCTCAAGACCTTGGCCCAACTGTGAAAGCTAAACATTTAGCAGGCACAGGGTGATGTCATATTCTCTGCCAATATGTCCTGCCCCTGTGTGTTTTATATTTAAATTTTATTCTGAATCTTACAAGTTTCCAACCAAAAAGTGCTCAAGGCAACACACATAAAAAAACTATAAAAACACTCAACGGAACTATAAAACAATAGATTTAAACAATAAAAGCCCAACAGCTACGACAAACACCATCTGTTTCTACATTTTGCCAAAGGTATGAGCAGGTCTAGAGTGCCAGTAGAGGAGAAAAAGGTAATCCTCATCCACATTTCTCCTCCTTTGTATAGCCCTGTGGGGGTTGCCCCCTCCACGGCTTTTGGCAGAGAAAGTGGGAGCCTTAGTAGGTTGCCAAAAGAATGAGAGAGAGAAAGAGAGAGAGATCTAAGAGGGAGGAGGTATTTTCAGGCCAGATAATACCACAGATATGTAAACAATGTAAAAGAGAGCTATCACTGACAGAAATCTGCAGCACAAGCAGTACCACACAGAGTCGATGAACCAGGAGGCAAGACTGTAAGAGACATCTGGACAACATGAGAGAGAAAGAGAGAGAGAGAGAGAGACACAGAGCCGATGAACCAGGAGGCAAGACTGTAAGACACATCTGGACAACATGAGAGAGAGAGATAGAGTGCAAAGGGTGGGATATTCAGGGTGGGATATTCTGCTCAAGATCACCAGGGATCCAGGGTGGAATATTCTGCTTAAGATCATTTCACTCCTAACTACGACCCCCATCCCTCATCACTTTTATCCATGCAAGTCTTTTTGGTGGTCAAAGCTGACCCTCTCCTCCCCTTTTCATGAATGGAAAGCCTAGTTGGATATAAACCAATACCAAGCGTTGACAGGCTGCAGCCAGAAACCCCTGGGAGCATTTTTGGGGTGGGGATTGGCACACCAGCACCATGTTGGCATGCTGATGTCACCTCCAGTTTTTGCCAGGAGTGACATCGTGCACCAGTGCAGCGATATTGTGTAGCAGAACCATGCTGACTCCCCTCCAATAGTCACAGTTATCTCCTGCCAGCCCTTCGGGCGCTGGTGAGCAAAGGTGAAGCTTGCTGGGACACCTGGCAAGCTCAACCCATATTACCTGTCTAGTTTTAGCTTGAGTCCCACCTCTGCTTGTCAAACCCTATTTATATTTTACTCTGCAGATCCAAGAACCACTCAACATGCAACATAATAAGTCTATGCACATGACTGGAAGTTATATGTCATCAGAGTCATGTGACCAGAAGACAGGGACTGAGATACAAGGTGATCATGAGTAGCAGGCCAAGTGATTTGGAGACAGGAAATGTTTGCTGAATATAAGGAAGAGTAGCACAGTGAAAGTGGGGCCGCGGTGGCTCAGAGGTTAAGACACTGAGTTGCAGACCGGAAGATCAGTAGCTCAGCAGTTGATTGATCTTTCCTCCTCTACATTGAATAAAATATTTTGTTTATTTTTGAACTTTCAAAAGCCTCTCATGTGCCATTTTCAGAAGTATAAGTTGAGGAGGTGATCTTGTCTTGAGGAATGTTCCTGGTCTGAGACAGCATCAAAATATAATAACATGACAGGGTAGGATACCCATAAACCTTCAAATAAGAAGAAAATAGATAAAGGGGCTGCTCAGCCAGAAAGGAAGAAACAAAATGGATGGGAAATCCTCCGTATGAGGGAGGGAAGAGGGCGAGATCTCCATATGACCATTTGATCACACCATACACCCAAATGACAAGTGTTCCCACACAGCACTGCCAGAAAGATTTGGAACTGATCTGTGATTATCTGTTTGCTGTGCAGCCAACTGAAATGGACATTTGGATTTTGGTAATGTATGTCAAAAAGTGAATAATCTTTTAGCTTTCATGGTCTGAAGAGTGTCAGACTCTGGGTTTTGTGACCATACATCTTTGACAGAGAGAACCAATAGAGGTGGGCAACAGAAGTGCATAAAGTGTCCTTACTCATCTGCAAATTGTATCTCCCTCCCTCCCTGTGTGGCTACCGAACCATAACTATCACTGACCATTCAGCATGAGTTGAGGTCTTGTTTATTTAGTCATTTATACCCTGCTTTCCTCCTTAACAGGGACACAAAGCAACTTACAAAATATTTCTCCCCTTCTCACGACAGCCCTTTGAGGGAGGTTAGGCAGAAAGTTTATGACTGACCCAGCAAACTTCAATGGCAGAATGGGGATTGGAACTTGGGTCTCTCAGACACTCTAACCACCCTAACCACTACACCATGCTGGCTCTCACTTCATGTATGCCACACAGACACATCCAATTGCAGGAATGATACTATATGTGCTACGTCTGGGACCCTCAGAAAGAACAGTTTACATGGTATTTCAAGGTGATTTGGAGATTTGACTTGATACCATTCTTTTAAAGTGCTACAGCTAGGTGAACAGAACAGAACAGAAATCTTTATTACGGTTTGTAACCAGCACAAACAGTCCAACCATAGCATATTCCAAGCATACATACTTTTAGCTCAAATAATTTGAAATAATACACTGCATTAGCCTGGGAGTCTTTAAGTTACACATTTAAGGAATCTTCCCTAATTCTATAAGCTGCTGCCAAAAATTTGGTGCATGCTAATGTCACCTGTGGATTGGTGTCTATCATAAGCGTAATACTAATATCAGAGTATGGATGGCCTAAAAGCCTTTCCTGTATGGGTTGAATATATATAGCTCGTATATTTTGATAGAACCCACATGCAAGCAAAATATGATTGATAGTATCAGTCTCTCCAATACCACAAGGACAAATACACTCAGGCAGGGGTATCTTCTTGTAGCAACCTATTACTACCTCAGAAGGGAGAATATTAGGACGAGCCATGGAGAAGGCCCTTTGATGGGATGGGTGTGCTGTGTATGTGTTAAGTGCACTCAAATTGCTTCTGACCTATGGCTAGCCTATGAATTAATGACCTCCAAAATATCCTATCGTTAACAGACTTGCTCGGGTCTTACAAACGGAGGGCCGTGACTTCCTTGATTGAGTCAATCCATCTCAGGTTGGGTCTTCCTCTTTTCCTGCTGCCTTCAACTTTTCCTAGCATCAGGGCTTTTTTTGTAGAAAAAGCCCAGCAGGAACTCATTAGCATAATAGACCACACCCAACAGCATAAACACATTAGCATATTGGGCCACACCCCTGACAACACATCTCATTAGCATATTAGGCTGCACCCCCATGTTACCAGAAGTGTGGTCATACAGCCACACCCACCTTTTGCTTCTTATTCTGTTTACCTTGTTTGTTGTCAAAACCCAGAGCTTTTTTAATAGCAGGAACTCCTTTGCATGTTAGGCCACACACCCCTAAAGTAGCCAATCCTAATGAGTTTCTGCTGTTGGGTGTGGCCTATTATGCTAATGAGTTCCTGCTGGGCATGGCCAACTCCGGAGCCAGCCGAAACTCCATTCCTGTGCGTTTCTGCCCCAAAATAGCCCTGCCTAGCATTATTGTCCCCCCCCAGTGATTTTTGTCTTCTCATGCTGTGACCAAAATACAATAGCCTCAGTTTAGTCATTTTAACTTCTAGGGAGAGTTCAGGTTTGATTTGTTCTAGAACCCACTTCTTTGTCTTTAATTTGCAGGTGCTGTGGACCACATATGCACTATGCCCAGTATAGCAGTGATGTACAATCAAGGTGACATAAGAGAAACTAGTAAAAAGGCAGATTTATGTGGATGCTGGGGATGATCAGATGTTCCCTACTGATTCTTTAGGGTTTTTTTTTTCAATTTTCCATTTTCCATAGATGGACAAATACCTGTTTGTTCTTTTATAATGTATTCCTCTGTTATTGTGAGCTTTACTATTCCAGATATAATTGCAGAACTCACAAGTGAAAACATATTTGATTCCTGACTACTGTGGGGGAATGGAGGCATCTTTTCCCTGTGAGTTTATTCTCACCCAAGTGACATTTCAAATGAATGTTATTCATTCCTGTTCACTCTTCTTTCCACCCTTGACTTCTGTTTTTGAAACAAATTACGTTATCCGCAGAGACAGAGAAAGCTTTTTTCGTCCCTCCCTTTTTGTCTTGCTAATTTCATGCATCTTCAGAATATATTTCAGGAAATGTTAGTTTGCTTAGATGTACCAAAGTCATTCATTCCTACCCTTGCTACCTTTTCTTTAAAGTAGTACAGCTTAGATACATATAATGTATCACCTGGTTTCTGGCCACTGTGAGACACAGAATGTTGGACTAGATGGGCCACTGG
This sequence comes from Gekko japonicus, assembly GCF_001447785.1. Lineage (NCBI taxonomy): Eukaryota > Metazoa > Chordata > Lepidosauria > Squamata > Gekkonidae > Gekko > Gekko japonicus. Next base: position 346,559 of record NW_015160863.1, on the reverse strand, counting down.
CCTGATCCAGCATGGCTTCTCTTATATTCTTATTCTAAGCCACATGTTTTAGACTCTTTGGTTTTGTCTGAAAACAACAAGAAAACATGGTGGCTTGAATCCAATGAAGGATTGCCATGTGTGTTGGTTATTCTCTGCTGTAGAGTGCACTTCTGTTAAAATTTCTGTTTGTACAAGGGAGGACCATTGGAAACCATTGATTTTGCGCAAATGGACGTTTTAGCAGAAGAGGATGTGTGCTCCCACACGCAAGTTAGCTAGTGCGCATGGCACTTGACTTTTGGAACTTGCAAACTTGCATGTAGGGAACTTGCAATTTGTATGCATGGAACTTGACTTTTGCCATGAAGTCACAGCCAAGTTATGGTGACCCCATAGGCATTTCAAGGCAAGAGATGTTCAAAAGTGGTTTGCCATTGCCTGCCTTCCATGTAAAGGTAAAGGTAAAGGTTTCCCTTGCTCGAAAGCCAGTCGAATCCGACTCTAGAGTTGTGGTGCTCATCTCTGTTTCAAAGCCAAAGACCCAGCGCTGTCCAAAGACATTTCCGTGGTCATGTGGCCGGCATTACTAAACACCAAGGTGCACGGAATGCTGTTACCTTCCCACCAAAGTGGTACCTGTTTATCTACTTGCAATTTCTTGCTTTCAAATTGCTAGGTTGGCAGGAGCTGGAACTAAAGACGGGAGCTCACTCCGTCATGCGGCACACTCGGGTCTCGAACTGCTGAACTACTGACCTTCCACAGCCTGCAGTTCAGCATCTTAACCACTTGAGCCTTCCATGTAGCAACCCTGAATTTCCTTGGTGGTCTCCTATCCGAACACTGACCAGAGGCAAACCTGCTTAGCTTCTTAGAGCTGACGAGATCAGGCTACTTGGGCTGGGGAGGGGCAGGGAATAAGGAAACCAGCTGTTTGGTTTGTATCAGGTCTATGTGTAATGAAGAACATGGAGCTACAGTCCAAAAATTATATCCAGTGATGTAGAAGCAGGGAGATGATATCAAGTCATACATTTCCATTACTGCCAGTCATGGTGGAACTCAGCCCTGGCTTGCCATTTTCAGCGGCAGCTCAGGGCAATTTGTCCTACCCGATTCCATGGCTTTTGCAACATTTGTTTATTCACATTAAGGGCTTCAGAGAATGCCTTTCCCTCCATTTTTGCAAAAAAAGGAGAGAGCTTTTTATACCAATGAATTGTTTTTCTCTGTCATTATACCCACACTCTGATTGCAGTTTGTTTGTTTGTTTGTGCTAGTTCCAAGTCACCTTTCTGCCTGAAGGCAACTGAAGTGACTTACATTTGTTTCAGCGCACACATACACACACACCCAGCCATACAGTTCAGTTACACAATAAAACTACTAAATTCCAATTATTTATTTTAACACTCCAGATGTCCTCGTGCAACATTCTCACACCTACCATGTGGAAAGAGGGCATAATCCAGAAGCCGAGCTGAAATGACTGGGAACTGTACAAGCAGAGCCATTCGCTCATTTAAATTGAATTTCTAAGGTGGCTCCCAAAGGACTTTACCCAGAGAAAGCATACATCAATTTGCAGAACTTCTATTAGCTCCCTGTACATGGTTTAATACCTTTCTTTTAGCCAATTCATTGATTATTTGCATTCATGCGATCCTGCCACTATCATAAATCCTGCACCTGTCATTTTCTTGCAATGGTGTAACTATCTTTACATTCTTAAAAGGTATTTAAATGCAAACACGGCACTTTATTCCCCCAGGATTGCACTTTCTGTCGGTTCCTTTCGGATTTTGTTGACTGGGGATATTCATCTAAAGTACATCTATTAACTGCTAAATGAATTTTAATTTGATTGATCACCAGTCTTTCAAATGGCCCATTTATCACTGCATTGGTAACATATGAATGATTCGGTGTCGCTGGTTGCTTAGATTTTGGAGATACTTTTCAAGTTAACCTAATTTACCTGGCAGAGGAGACTACTAGGTGGGTGTAAACTAGAGGTGCCAGCCTCCAGGTGGGACCTGGGAATCCCCAAAAATTACAGTTCATCTCCAGACTACAGCTATCAGTTCCCCTGGAGAAAATGGATGCTTTGGAGGGTGGGCTCTATGACATTGTACCCCACTGAGGTCCCTGTCCTCCCCTGGCTCCATCCCCATATCTGTAGGAGTTTCCCAACCTCAACCTGGAAACTCTAGCCGCCCCATCCCCTACTGGAGGCCATGGAGGACCTGGTAACCCTAACTGAAGTGGTATAAGCCCAGCTTTCCAAATGCTCAAACCATTCATCCATTATCAATGTGGAATTGAAGCCACCTCAGGAAGAATACCTTTGTGACACCTGCCATGGCAAACAAGTGTAGTAGGAATGGAATTTATGCCTGGGTACCAAATTGCATTCACAAGGATTGACGTTGGTGTATAAAGTTCTCCACGCCTTTACATTATTAAAATGGTGGAACATGCACCATGTGAATCAAGGAGAAGATGTCCACATTCCAGTGGGCTTCAGAAGGAGGAAAGAGGCAGAGAAGTCCATTTCACTGTTCACTTTGTCAGCCGGGCTTTGGATCCTACCCACTGGAATTCCCTTCAACGGAATTCTATTTAGGGGGGGGAATCCCTAAATCTGTCTCAAAAAGGAAATTTGACAGCCATTCTGCTGTCACTCTGGTGAAAGCTTCAGAAGGGTCATGGAAGAGAAACCATGTGCATCAGACTTCTCCTGGGTTAATGATCACATGGAGCACTACAACTGGGATAGCTCCCAGCCCTCCACATTTTACATATTTGCAACTCAATTTGTGGTAAGTCCGTTCTCTTACATGGGGTAAGGATGAGACTCAGGCCTTCCAATAGACCCGTTATGCCATTCCCACCCTTGCGCTAGCCTTGAAGATACAACTTGTGAATCAATATTATATTGACTTATAAATGATGAAGTACCTTTTTTCAACATTTAGTAAAACCTAATGCTCAGGGGAGATTTAGCCAAAAAAAGTAATAAAAGGTACTTATTTATGCTTTTAATAAGATTGAGAGATTTAGCTAGGAATTAGGTTTGAGCATGACAGCATTAGATCCTTTAGTCTTTTCGGTAGAAAGTAGATAATGCTGTTTTCTGGAGGGCATCCATAGAAAGGATTTAGTCATTTTTCTTTAGATCTGCCAACCACTTGTCACTCTTGGCCTATGACTAAATTGCAGGTACTTTATGGAGCACGTATGCAATACACGTGGTTTCAAAGCAGAGTTGCAGATTTGTAAGCCAGTCCCTCTAGCCGTCCTTTTAATAGCAGTTTGATCAGCAGCAATTATCAGGTGATTTTATTAAGCTCCAAACCGTGAAAGGTTCAACTGTTCATTTCTGCATTTTAAACCAGTTTTATTAAAAGGACAAGACTTTTTTCTTTCTTTCTTTTTTCTTGGCCAGTTAGCAACCTTATTTCAATGGGAAGTTCAGACCATCTGAATGTTGGAAACGATTATTGCTGTCAGACCTTCAACCAAAAGCAGGTCCGCCTTCCCTAAATGATGGGCTCTCCTTTAACCTTTTACTTGAGTTATGAAAATGAAATTTCAGCTTTTTATATTTTTATCTAAACATTATTGTTTCGTGTTTGTTGAAGATTGTACCGGTCTGGGTACTAGTTGATTGAGATTGGTGACCTCATATCATCTGTGTGAGCTGGAATTCCAACTTGGCCTTAACCCAACGGAAGTGAAGAAGAGATGTATAGAGTGTTAGCACTGGAGCTGGGCTCAAATGAGTTTGGATCAAATAGCATTGAGCCCTCATTTTCACAGAGTGGTCTTTAGTTAGGTTAGTCAGTCTAATAAACTTCTCATCCTTTATTGTGAGGATCAAATGGGACAAACCCAGGACTGCTCGAAGTGCCTTGGAAAAGGGTGGAAGACAACTCTAATAGCTAGGGTTGCCAGAACCCCGCCCCCAAGCCACTGATGGGGATGGGGGACTCTGTAGAGTTGCCGGATCCAGGTTGGGAAACTCCTGGAGATTTAGGGGTGGAGCCTGGGGAGGACAGGGACCTTAGTGGGGTACAATGCCATAAAGTCCACCCTCCAAAGCATCCATTTCCTCCGGGGGAGCTGATGCCCATGATCTGAAGATGACCTATAATTCGGGGGGATTCCCAGGTCCGACCTGGAGCCTGGCATCCCTTACTAAGACACACCTTTCTCTCTGCTAACACCAATAATTCACTGTGCTACACATGACATTAATGTGACTCTGCATTCAATTAAAGGTATTTATCTATAAAGCACTTCAGAGCCTGGGATCAGCACAATGAAAAACATATCTCCTCTGTAGGAGCCTACACTCTAAATTTGATCCTCTCAAGGCCTCACAAAACATTGTACTGTTTGAAGTCCACACAATGTCCTTTCAATCTATGCCATAAGCATTGCGTATTCAGAGCTCTTGGTGATTTTTGTGACATATCTTGGGTGCAGGGGGGGGGAGCTTGCATCAGGACCACAGTGTCCTGGACTTTTCTTCTTCCTGTGCCATTTTCCAGACCTGAACAGCTCCAGGGAGTGTGTCATGTGTGTTAGCACATGCGGTAATTTACTTTAGTCTATGGCATTTCCCAGATTTCACTCATGCTGGAGCTTTCCTTCAGTACAAAGAGTAACCACAAAATACTGTTTTGACAGTGGAAGGGCCGTTTGAATTAGCAGAAGGCTTCAGTCACTGGAAGGATACAAGGCCTTGTTAATACCATTACAATTAGTAGTAGCAAATGACAAATAATACTTATTTAGCAAGAGTGATTCAAGTATAAGTTTGTACTGTAAGACAGAAACCAATTGCTTGACGAGTTTTCAGATGAAACTGAAGCAAGAACTTAGTATTTTATTTTATTTTTTAAATGATGGCTTCGATGCTTAATCGGTTGAGATTTTTAGCTGGATTTGATCATGGCCTGGAAAATGCAGGTTTAAAAATGAATGCATGTAGTAGGGTTGCCAAGTGTGAATTCAGCCGCGGCTGAAACCATAGTTTTCCCACGGATTACCGTGGCCCCGCCCCCAGCGTGCCTGGCGTGCCCGCATCACTTCCGGGCGACGTGCACGTCAGGGTGGAGTTCCCCCCGGGGCCCGATCCGCCAGCGGCAGGGAACGGGCCTTCTGGGGCGGGGTTTTCTCTGCCCCCCGGGGGGACTTGGCAAACCTAGCATGTGGTGTTTGTGAAGCTGAAAATTACCCAGACTTCTTTGTGCCAATAACCACATGGAACAGTGCTATTTCTGAAAATTGACCACAAAACTGGCCAATGGCATAGTGTAATAGACCAACATTCGACAATAAAGTAATTATGTTTAGCTAAAAAGTGTAAGCATAATTACTTGAATTAATTAATGATAATTAATCCTGAATTAGTTATAGCAAGGCAGGCTTTCATTGAGAGTAGCAGATCAAGAACACTTTCTAACAAAATGATTGTCGTTATGATGACATTTCTAAATGTGCTTGGGGCATCATGTTTTATGTTGGTGTGTGTGGCAGAACAGTCCTGCTCTGGCCTGCAGGCCTTGTTCCAACTTGCCCTCCTGGGTTTTCCCAACACCTGGAGGGTCTTTTCTCTCTCTCTGTTCAATGACCGCCACCACTTGACCTTTGTGGGAATTGCCCACTGGGAGGGTCAGGACTACCAAGTTTCCTTCCCTTACAGGTTCTGAGAGCTGCACTCTTAATGAACAGTGAGGCCCTGACTTGATAGGCCATTACTTATCTTCAGACTCTGGACCTGTGGTTTGAGAAGGGAAAGGAGTTTTGGGGGTGGGGAGTGCCCTACCCAATGGTGCTAATTGTATTTACCTTGACACAGAGAGTACTCCATCTTTCTGTGTTATACCTCTGAGGATGCCAGTCACAGTTACTGGCGAAACGTCAGGTTCTACAATGTCAAGACCACAGCCACACAACCCAGAAAATCTACAGCAACTGTAGTTCCCCCAGCTGCAATAAATACAGTTGCTTTACTTAAACCAAGGTGTGTGAGTAGAGGGTCTGTAGGGATCTGGGGATCTCCAGGTTGGGTCTGGGGGGATCTCCAGGAATTACAGCTCCTCTCCAAACCGCAGTGGGTATAAAAACCAACTCTCCTCCTCCTCTTCTTCTATAAAACCCAACAGGTTGTATCCAGTCAGCCTCTGTGTTGGTCAAAAAGGACAAGTGGTCTCACTTGACTACCCAAAAAGGCTGTTCATGGGATCATAGGATCTGCACAGAAAAAAACCATCTGGGTTGAAGGCTGTAAGAAGGATAATGGGGGGAAGTGGAACAAAAAAGCTGTTTGGATTCAGCCCAGGATCTTATGTGTGTGTGTGTATGTGTGTGTGTGTGTGTGTGATTTATGTGCATGATAGGATTCTCTGACAGAGAATTCTAACAGAGTTTTCAGAATCTCACTGAACTACAATTCCCAGGATTCTTTGTGAGAAGTCATGACAGTTAAAGTGGTATGACATTGTTATGTATATAAGACCCTAGCCATCGGTTACTGTTAACTTCTTTGAAATATGAAACAGGAAGAAATTCATCAGTGTTGAAGAAAACCATCACAAGAGAGTGAGGAAACTGGGACCCGGGCTTCTTCACTGAAGTTTCTCTTAAAGAGACTTTTTATATCTCATTTTAAAGATGTCAGTGGGAGATACAAACATTCCTGTCAGAATATATGTGATTATTCCTAAGGAACAGTTATATATATATATTCTATATTAACCTCAGGAAAATTTTAGACTGTGTAAAAAGTGGCCATTGTTAGAAATTGTAATGGGTCCATGAACTAGCGGTGCATGCTAAAGGTAAAAAGGCCATCACTATTTGGCCTGAACAGGAAATGTTGCTTTGCTATAATTATTATGAAATGTTAAAAATAACTATAGTTAACATTATTGAAATACATTGATTCCCCCCCCCCCAGTGCATTCTTGAATATATCCAGCTAAACCAGGTTTTTAAATTTTCCTGAAAACCTTGTTCTTTTCTCACTGAAATCTGAAATGATGTCTCTGGCCCAGGCCAGCCTTTTCCCTAATCCTGGAGGACAGCTCATGGTTGGTCAGTACAAAAGGAAATCCATCTCAGTGGCAAATCGAACTGTGCTCCATGGAGCCTTCCTCCAGACTAAGGAAGACCGCCTCCAATTGAAGTAGCACTTCTGTTGAAGGAAGAGCAATGTAAGTTGAAGGAAAGTTCCTTGGACTGGAAGAAAGTTTCAAACTTTGCTTAGTGGAGTTACAGGATAGGTCTAGGATGCCCTATAAATGCTGAGAATCTCATTGTTCATGGACCATTGAGGAGGCCCTTCTGGTGTCGAAAACAACTCTGAAGCTAGGCATGGTGAACTTCAGTGTTTTCTACAGAGATGATGCACATCTATCACTGAAAAGAGCTCTCATGTGACTGTGTGTGAAGGGGGCCCTATTGCGTAAGATGTAAATATTCTATGATTACTGAAGATCCTGCTGTGGCTAGTGGCTTACTCTTCTTATAGGTATATTATTAAGATCTGTGGAGGATCACAAATGGCTGCTTGCCTACCTGTACAGTAAATAATAGAATGTTTGCAGAACTACCTGTAAACGTAATAGACAGATGAAGCTCCTGCAATTTTAATAAGCACACGAAGTAGAATATGACTAATTTTAGGGCAAAAGCTCAAAGCAAACCATGATCATCCTTGCACAAATGTCTCCATGGAGTTCAGGGACGGTGCAAAGGGGGGGAAAGTGATTGTCTGGTCAAAGTTTCTTCTCTTTGGCAGAATGAATCGATCTGTGCAACTTGCAACCTGCCAAGGTGAAGGCTGCCCACCTGCCATCTATGATCGCAAGCCCAACATACATTTACAATCTAGGTAGGCAGGAAAGAAAGAAAGAAAGAAAGAAAGAAAGAAAGAAAGAAAGAAAGAAAGAAAGAAAGAAAGAAAGAAAG
>NW_015160863.1:316886-338080 GCF_001447785.1 Gekko japonicus | reverse complement strand
AGAGAGAGAAAGAAAGAAAGAAAGAAAGAAAGAAAGAAAGAAAGAAAGAAAGAAAGAAAGAAAGAAAGAAAGAAAGAAAGAAAGAAAAAGAAAAGTTTATCAAGCTTTATCAAAAAAGACTTATCAAGAATGTGTTTTTGAAGATTTTTCATTTGTACTGTTTGGTATTCTTTATTATTATTAGTGACCAATTCATACATGACTTGTTTGTGCTTTGTTTTTGTATATAACATTACGGTTGTTATTCTGAGTTGGTGCACTTTAATACTAATTTAACATTACAAATTTCATTCTTCAAAATTCTTTCTAAATCTATTTCTTGATACATAATATCAAAAAAATCCATTGTAACAATAATCCAAACTATATATATGGACTTTACATAGCTTTTTTGGTGGTTTTTGGGTTTTGATTTGTATATTCTATACACCAGGTCTGTTGTTGTTTTTCATCTGTGGTCACAAGCCTAACCTACCTTTACAATCTAGGTAAGCAGCGGAAAAAAAAGTTTATCAAGCTTCTTGTGGAATGTCATTTATAAGCTGTATAAGTTGTAGAGATGCTAAGCGTGGCCACAAACCAGGGTAGCCATCACCACCCCCAGCCACTGGTGGGGGATGGGGAATAAGGTTGCCAAATCCAGGCTGAAGATAAGATGGAACCTGGGAAGGACAGGGACCTCAGTGGGGTAGAATGCCACAGAGTCCACCCTCCAAAGCATCCATTTTCTCCAGGGGAACTGATCTCTGTAGTCTGGAGATGAGTTGTAATCTCAGTGGATCCCCAAGTCCCACCTGGAAGCTGGCATCCCTACCATAAACAATGCATACTCCAAATCCAGAATTTATGTTATAAATTTTCAGCATCCAGTAGGAACAGAATGGAGAGTGCCAAGCCCACCAAACAATACAGGAGGGTGGAATGGGGAAAACCTGATCATCCACTGTGTTAGGACACCTTGAAGTGTGCCTTGAAAAACTTAACCTTGGTGGATTAACTCACTGTGCCTATTGAAACCAAGATGTACACGGTGTATCATTGATTCTTGTCTCCATATCTCTACCAGCGAATGGACAACATCATCATTCTGAGGAAAGGAAGAAGTACTAGTGTATTTCTTGATTCAGCCAGCACTACTGCCAACAGGTACAGGGCCCACACTGGTGTAAATGATTGTGTGTGTATTTGTGCAGTCAGCCTCCAAACACACCACTGAATTACTGAAATGAAATTAAAGGAAATAACGGTTGATGTTAGAATATACACACTCAGGGGTCTTTTCGAGCAGGATTTTCAGGAATGGGCAGGAATGGCATTCTGGGAGTAACAAGTAAACTCCTCCCCCTCCTTTCCCTTCACCTCACCTCCAAGCGGGGCGAAGGGGAAGGGGGGGGAGAAAGGGAATCCAGGGCTTCTTCTGCCTGAGGGGCCAGCGCGCCAGCCCCTCTGACAGGCAGAAGCACCTGGGAAACATTCCTTCTCTCCCTCCTTTCCCATTGCCTCACCTCCAAGTGGGGCGAAGGGAGGAAAAAAAAAACCCCATCAGAAGCTTCTGCATGACAGCAGGGCCCGCGCTGGCCCTGCTGCCAGGCAGAAACATCTGAAAGGAGCGTGCCACCTCTGCAGAGCGACTCCAAAGATTGAGGGGGTTTAAATTTTAAATCCCCCCTCTCTGGAGTCACGCCTCAGTGGCAGCACACTCCCTTCATTGATGGGAAGGCAATTTGCCTTCTCTTCAATGATGGGAGCCTGCCACCGCTGCCGCCCCCCTCAACTGGGGAGGATCATTATACCCTATGGAGACAGTCCCCGATCTGGTCCGGATCTTCCTCAGCTAAGAATGTTTTCTCATGAAGATATTTTTGTCTGACAAGATGAAAATATTTTGGTGATTCAAACATGACTGAATAGGTAACATTTAAACTAAGGCTCCTTAGGTTCTCCGCACAAGCGGAGCCCCCCCGACCGCGCGTGGGTGAATCGCCTCCGGGAGCATCCCGAGAGTGTGACCGCCATTCGCCTCACCGTAACCAGAAGTCCTAGCTAGTTAACCGTTTCCTACAAGAACCATAGGATCGTCGTGTTAATGAAGTTCTGACTGATGTTAAGGAAAATGTTCAATAAGTAGGCAAAATCTCTGGAATAGTAAAAAAAATGCCTTTATTCAGCTCACAGTTCATAGAAATGCAGATAATGCATGGCAACTGGGTTAAAAAATTATAGGATATGAGGAAATCCCAATTCAGAAGGATAGCTGAAGCCCTATGAGAGCTTTAGCAGATTGTAGAGACAAGAGCAAGAGCTAAATACTTTAGCTAATGTTTTCTGATTATTATTATTTTTTACCTTTCTTACATAGGTGATAAGAAAAGCAGTGTCTGAGTTTTAAAAAAAATGAATATGTTAAATCGAAGGTCCAAAGTATACATTAGATTTTTCTCATGATATTAGTGGGGACTGGCAGCCATGTTGCAACTTCAAGTCACTGGTGGTTGTTGGAGTAAGCAAGGGCTGATATGCAAAACAAGGACCTGCAGGGGGCAGAAAAGGGAAGTCAGATAGGAAACTGGGCACCTTCCCCCCTTTGGAAGTGCCATCCCTTGTCCCTCTCCGGAATGTTAATCTTAGTTCTACATCTAAGTTCTACATCTAAGAGCCAGTTTGGTGTAGTGGTTAAGTGTGCAGACTCTAATCTGGGAGAATCGGGTTTGATTCCCCACTCCTCCACTTGCACCTGTTGATGTGACCTTGGGTCAGTCACAAGCTCTGTCACAGGTGTTCTTGGAAAAGAGCAGTCAGAGCTCTCTCAGCCCCACCCACCGCACAGGGTGTCTGTTGTGGGGAGGGGAAGGGAAAGGAGTTTGTAAGCCGCTCGGAGACACCTTTGGGTAGTGAAGGGCGGGGTATAAATCCAATCTCTTCTTCTTCATCATCATCATCTTGCTTCTTGTGGGTTCTGTGCTTGTGGGTTCTGTGGGGCAGAACTTGGAGTGAATCTTGCAATCATTTAAAAGAAATAAAACATTTTTTTAACTTTTCACTTAACATCATGTCACGAAAACACAGATCTTAGTAATGCAATAGAACAGTGATTTTTCAAACTCCAAACAATTAACTTTTCCCTCCTTCACAGCTTGTCACCCTGAAAGTCTGTCTCTTTCCTCTTGCCGGTGGCCCAAGAAGCATAGGCGTAATCTTCGTGGGGGCGGCGGGGCTTCAGCCCCCGCCGAAATTTTCAGGAATGTGCTCAGCCTCCCCCGGGAGCCACCCTTGCTCCTAGCACAGCAATGCCTCTGGCCCAGCCCCAGCCCCCCCGGGAAATTGGAAAGTCTACACCCTTGCCAAGAAGCCTCCAGCTGAACACTCTGTGCACCGGCTTCCAAGATGGAGGTCCCAAATGAACTCCCCACTAGATAACACAGCCCTTAGACAAGGTGCCCAGAGCCTATGATTAAGGTTCAAGCTCCCCAGCAGGGCAGTCTGGTTCCCCCCCGCCATGCTTTCCACAGCCTGCACCCTTCTGCAACTACAGGCTCCATCCCTTCCTGGCTCATTCCATTCCTAGCTAAGGGTTACATGTGCATATGTGTGGATGAGTCAGTTTTGGCTGAATACTCAAGAGGATGAAAATGACAGTGATGGGTGGCTATGATAGCAAGCCTACTGCGGGTACCCGTAGATCACTGAAGCAATAACACTGTCAGTTTAACACAAACTACTTCTGGGAAATTAATGAGGCCCAATGTGTTGAATGCAGCTGGGTTGGTTTTTTGGGTTTTTTTTAATGCCATTAATGCAAACATTAAAATAGTTATCAGCCCCCTCTCCCCCATGTCATTGTTTGGATCATTAAAATACATACAGCCAATGTTACTAATGCAAGTGGTACCTTATTATTAATGTTTCTAATTATTTTAATGAGAAATAATGACTCCCACGCAGGTGCCGGCAATGTACTGCAAGCAATGAACAGATTTTTCAATTTGCAGTTCGGGATGCCATTTTATATTTCCTGAACCCAAATTGACACAAATGCTGCCATTTGTGTGACAACAGTAGCAGAGAGAGAAATGCAATCTGCTCTCCAGCTCTGCCCTGGCTAGTCAAAACCATGTACACAGAGTCAGATTCCCCGACAAATTACAAGCACCAAAAAAAAGGCTGCTCTACATCCTAAAAATGGCAAGACCATCAGAATTCTTAGAATCATAGAGTTGGAGGGGACCTCCACGGTCATCTAGTCCTGCGCAATGCAGGAAATTTACAGATACCTCCCCCCCCCACATACACACCCCCAGTGGCCCTTGCTCCATGCCCAGGTTGTTGGTTTTTTTAAAGTTATATAAAGCTCACAGGACCAGGATGTTGCTTAGGCTTGAATTCCATCATTGGCCTTGGCCATTTGTTGTTGTTGTTTTGTCACCGCTGACTTATGGCAACCCCTTGTGGAGTTTTCAAGGCAAGAGATGTTCAGAGGTGGTTGGCCATCGCCTGCCTCTATGTAGTGACACTGGTATTCCTTGGAGGTCTCCCATCCAAATACTAGCCAGGGCTGACCCTGCTTAGCTTCTGAGATCTGACAAGATTGGGCTAGCCTGGGCTAATCATAGAGTTGGAGGGGACCTCCACGGTCATCTAGTCCTGTGCAATGCAGGAAATTCACAGATACCTCCCCCCCCCCACATACACACCCCCGGTGGCCCTTGCTCCATGCCCAGGTTGTTGTTGTTGTTTTTTTAAGTTATATAAAGCTCAATGGACCAGGATGTTGCTTAGGCTTGAATTCCATCATTGGCCTTGGCCATTTGTTGTTGTTGTTTTGTCACCGCTGACTTATGGCAACCCCTTGTGGGGTTTTCAAGGCAAGAGATGTTCAGAGGTGGTTGGCCATCGCCTGCCTCTATGTAGTGACACTGGTATTCCTTGGAGGTCTCCCATCCAAATACTAGCCAGGGCTGACCCTGCTTAGCTTCTGAGATCTGACAAGATTGGGCTAGCCTGGGCTACCCAGGTCAGGCTGACAATCTGATATCATGGCTTTATTATTGGATAGGTTTTAAAGTTGGAGCCGTACCAGAAATCAAAAACTTGGGCTGTAGCCAACTCAAAACTGAATTAATGACTAAAATAAATAAGCTACAGTTAGGGGCAACAGAGTATAGGCAGCATTTAAATATACACACACATACTAAATTTTACTACATTACCATTTATTTATTTATTTATTTTTGCTAATGCTATTGGGCATCATAGGAGGGGGGGGAGGCATGGTATAGTCCAATCTTGTCAGATCTCAGAAGCTAAACAGGGTCAGTAGTACCTGAATGAAAGAACACCAAGGAAGGCTTCCCAGAGGAAAGCAATGGCAAACCACCTCTGCTTTTCACTTGCCATGAAAGCTCCTTGTTGGGCTAACCATAAGTCAGTTGCCACTTGATGGCACTTGCATACATGTGACATCCTAACCTGACATAGTTTAGGGCTTTAGCAAGTCTTAATCCAGTCCCACTCCAACCAATCAAATCACATTATTTCTCCTTACTTTTTCCTTTTGACCCCAGATGCCTACTGTTAGATCGCTGCTAACAAAGATCCGGAGAGTGATTTCAGCAAAACTGAACAGCTTTATTGAAGGTACGAACAAGCGCTTGTAAGAAGTCATAACCAGAACAACTTAACATTGGGAGCTAGGCTCCTTTTAAACATTCCCGGGCAAACGTAGCCACGCCTCTGTACAATAAATGACCAATGAGGTTGAGCGGATAAAGTCCAATGAGAGTTCTTCCCTCGCAGGGACTAGGTGCAGTTCTGATTGGTCGCTGTTGAGGAGCGACCAATAGCACGGTAGCTCGGAGGAGCCTTTCTCTGGCTCGAGCTTAACATTGGGAGTCAATGCGGCGATTCATGTAAGACGTTTCAATACACTACACCTACAGTCACAGGACAAAAGACAATGGCTGAGATCACACACGCTAAATGATCCGCTTTCAATCCACTTTCAGTGCACTTTCTAGCGGGATTTTTATTGTGTGAACTGGCAAAATCCAGTTCCCCACTCCTCCACTTGCACCTGGCTGGATGACCTTGGGCAAGCCATAGTCCTGGCACACCTGTTCTTTAAAAAAGAGCAGTTTCTGTCAGAGCTTTCTCAGTCCTACCTACCTCACAGGGTGTCTGTTGTGGGGAGGGGAAGGGAAAGGAGTTTGTAAACCACTCTGAGACTCCTTTGGGTAGTGAAGGGCGGGGCATAAATCCAATCTCCTCCTCCTCCTCTTCTACTTCATTGAAAGTGAACTGTAAGTGGATTATTTAGCATGTGTGACCACAGTTTGTGTGGTTTGTGGGGACAGCATTGATGAGGAAAAATCAGTTCAACTTCCCTCCTCCCCCCTCCCTCTGCTGCTTGTAGAGCTCCACTTACAGAAGACAGAGAAAGAGGGATTCTGTCAGCTGTTTCACTGCATCCCACAATTTTTTGTGTCCACTCAGCTCTTGAAATCCCAGGCATCATCTTTCTAGAACTGCTGGGGGGTGGGGAAGGAACAGGGGGTAAATCTACACGTGTCAGTGATTTCTGCTGCCAGTTGCTTGAATGTAACCGGCTTACATTTAATCTCGATTGTGATCAACCCTCCATAAACTTCTTAGATCTCTGGATTAGAAAAGGACTTGTTCTTCATGCTCCCGTTTTGAGAACTCGGCAGATTTCAACATTTAAATAAGCTTCGGCTCTTTCCCCTCTAGACACATCAAAACGAGCTTCCCACACTGCCAGTTTTTAATAGTAAAAGGCAGTGGTTGTAGACCTAGGGGCTTTACGGCGGAATCCAATAAATTATGTGATGACTTAAGGGAAATGGGATCTGCAAGTAAGGTCATTATGCCTGCTTTGCAGATGGCTGGAGACTTAAAGAGCATTTATTGGAAGGAAGATGAAAAATCTAATACAGATAGAATACGTCTGTCTGCTGCCTCATGTATGATGACGTTTCTTTCGTTTAAAGAAGATCTGTCTTTAGAAATTGGCATGTCTTTCAAGAGTTTCCAGGGTGCCCAGAGGAATCTACTGGCGCTTTTAAATACAGCAGAAATATAGACAATTGTTTAGCACAGAAGCCCTTTCCACCTATTCAGCTAATGGATGGAGGGTATCAAGGATTGTGCCTGCTGTCCCCTCTTGCCTGTGTCAAAGGAATGCATGCCTCTGAGCATGTGCTGAATGCATTTCACTCCCCGATGAATAACTCTGTTTAAGCATCTTTTCTTATCCTCTAAAAACAATCAGCCAGTGTGGCATAGCGGTTAAAGTTTTGGACTAGGATTGGGGAAACCCAGGTTCGAATCCCCACTGGTGCCACGGAAGCTTGCTGGGTGACCTGGGGCCAGATACACACTCTCAGTCTAACCTACCTCACAAGGTTGTTGTGATGATAAAACAGAGGAGAGGGGAATAACATAAACCACATTGGGTCCCCCATAAATAAAATGATAAAAGAAATATAAATCCACTCACGGCAGCCAGGATCCTATATGCAAAGTACTGGAAACAGGAAAATACACCGTCTAGAGAGGAATTTGTAATTAAAGTAACAGAAGTGGCTGAATTGGACAACCTTACTATGAAGATGATACATTTGATAATATTTGGCTTAAGTTTTATAGCTGGCTACAGAAAAATGTATAGATGAGAAGGCACTAATGTTTACAGAAGAGATGTGTATTATGCCATGGAATCCATGTTTTTGTGTATGTCTTGTATGTTTTGTTTTGTGGTGTGTCTGAATTACTAATAAAGAATTATTTTTAAAAAAGAAAGAAATATAAATCCAGGATTAGGGCTAAAGGACTGAAAACAATGTTCTTAATCCTCAAGCAGGTTTACTCTCCAGAACCTTTTGCGATGATACATTTGATAATATTTGGCTTAAGTTTTATAGCTGGCTACAGAAAAATGTATAGATGAGAAGGCACTAATGTTTACAGGAGATGTGTATTATGCCATGGAATCCAAGTTTTTGTGTATATCTTGTATGTTTTGTTTTGTGGTGTGTCTGAATTACTAATAAAGAATTATAAAAAAAAAAAAGAAATATAAATCCAGGATTAGGGCTAAAGGACTGAAAACAATGTTCTTAATCCTCAAGCAGGTTTACTCTCCAGAACCTTTTGCATCAGAAAAAGAAGGACTTCACTACCGAAAGTCAAGGAGCTATAAGGGCAAATATCAATGCAGTATCAATCCCTTTCATCTCTCATTAAAGAAAAATAAAGTTCTGGGGGAAGATTTAAATAAATCTGTCCCAAGATTTATCAGTTCTCCAAAAGCCAAGATTGCAAACACTCTGCCCATATTCAGAGTTCTTTCCCCTCACTTCTCAGTAACTACACACATCCACCTCTCTTGTACTAGGGAATAATTTCGAAGTTAAATTTTTGAAGTGGTTTTGGTGGGTGGAATGTGCAGTCAATTTGTGATGACCCCATAGGATTTTCAAGACAAGAGATGTTCAGGCGTGGGTTGCCATCAACTCCCTCTGCATCACAACCCTGGTATTCCTTGGTGGTTTCCCATCCACACACTGACCAGGGTGAATCCTGCTTGGCTTCTAAAATCTGATGAGATGAGGCTAGCCTGGGTTCTCCAAGTGATTTTGAGGCAAGCACAATTTATGAATCTCTCCTTTTAGCAACTAAGCTCAGGTTAGTTGCTAGATCCCTCACTCACCTTGAACTTTCCTAGTGCTTTTGAACCCTGCCCAACAGTCCTATGTCCTGCAACATCTCTTGAGTGAAGAATGCAAGTACAGTGATTCACAGTGCAATCCATTGCAGTTACTCCTTTGTAAGTCCATGGATTTCAGTGGGTTTAGAATGGAGTAACTTTGTGTAGTATTGCACAATAAGCCAATAAAAGACTCCTAGTATGATCTTAAGCCAATCACTTTTAACTGGATAACTGATGGCATGATGGCATGCCATATACAGCTTCTTCTAAGCCTTTTGTACATGCCTGCCTTGTGCACATACAAATTGGAAATGGAAAGCAGTGATTGGCACTAAAAGCTCAAGGATATTACATCCACAGGTATTCATGGTGGTGGTGGTTTTTGGTCTGATAAATAGCCCACCTGTTCAAAGTCATATGATTGTAACTATATGGAGATATCATGTGGTACATACCTAGTATTTGGTTTTTTAAATACTCAGAGGTTTGGAGATATGCCTTCATCCATACTGTCCAGCCTACCAGTTAAGATCCTCCTCTGTATGCCTCCACCTACAGTTGTGATGTGATTGGCCAACAGAGACAAGGCTTTTTTAGTGGTGGCACCTCACCTTTATCATTGGTGGCACCTCACCTTTCAAAAGTCCTCCCTTGTGAGGCATTCCCAGTACCTACCATAAATAACATTTTAACTCAGGCTTTTAATTAAGGTGCACTATCTCTTTTAGCTAGGATTGCCAGACCCTCTGGTGAAGGTGGGGGTCCCCTGCTGCCAGGCTCTGCCCCTGCCCCCAGCTGCCGATCAGTTGGCTAGTGGTGGATTTACCAGGAGAAAGGGGAAGACCCAGGTCACATCGCTCGTGTCACACAGGAAGTGATGTCATCATGCCAAGTGACACTCTGGTATCTGGCAAAAACTCTATAGTAGAAGCCATTTTCACCACAGAGTTCTTGTCCAAATAGCAGAGTGTCATTGGAGCATAGCTGACATGATGACATCGCTTCCTATGCCATGCCGGTGCTGTGGCCTGGGCTTTCCTTTTTCTCCTGGTAAGTCCCCCCATCCCCTGCTGGTTGCCAGGAGGGACCTAGCTATTTTATGGTCTGCTTCTGACCTGGGGATTGTTTTACCAACACCATTTTAGTCTGCTTGATATGTGTTATATGCAGCTTTTATGACTTCTTCTTTTAGTGGCTTGGCCCTTTTTAGTTTCTTTTTAGTGGCTTGTTTTGAGGGGGGGGGTTGTATTTTTGATATGTGCATGTGTGTGTGAGTGCATGTGAGTGTGTGTGCACCTGGAAGTCACTGACTCCTACTGACCCCTGGAGGATATTCAAAGAGATGGCTGAATAAAGCCTGCCCCTGCCTCCACCTCTAGTATTTCAAGGAGGTCTCTCATCCAAGCACTTGCCAGAGTCGACCTTGCTTAGCTTCCGAGATCTGATGGTATTGGGCTTGCCTGGGCTATCCGGGTCAGGGCTGCTTTGTTTTGAGTTTTAATGGCTATGTTTTAAATTTTTGTTTGACTGTTTATATTGTAAGCCTCTGAGAGCTGGTCTCTGAAGAGGCAGCATACATTTTTTTAAAAAAAATAATAAAATAAAATAAATAATACTTGTTTCTAATATATTACCAGGTTCCATTGGGGTTAGTAGCAGGCTTGGAGATAAATGTTCTGTCCAGGGCTCTTTTTGTAGGAAAAGCCCAGCAGGAACTCATTAGCATAATAGGCCACACCCAACAGCAGGAACTCATTAGCATATTGGGCCACACCCCTGACAGCACAGCTCATTAGCACATTAGGCCACACCCCCATGTCACCAGAAGTGTGGTCATCCAGCCACACCCACCTTTTGCTTCTTATTCTGTTTACCTTGTTTGTTGTCAAAACCCAGGGCCTTTTTTTGTAGCTGGAACTCCTTTGCATGTTAGGCCACACACCCCTAATGTAGCCAATCCTAATGAGTTTCTGCTGTTGGGTGTGGCCTATTATGCTAATGAGTTCCTGCTGGGCGTGGCCAACTCCGGAGCCAGCTGGAACTCCGTTCCTGTGCGTTCCTGCCCCAAAATAGCCCTGGTTCTGTCCCTTAATCAGAGGCTTAATGTGAAGAAATGGGCTGCTGAAACTTTTTGTGTCAAGGAGGTAAATAACATCACCTGGTAAATAGCATCCCTTTAAGCTTCCATTAGCAATCAACTGGCAACTGATAACCCTACATCCCACCCTGTGATACCACTGGACCCACACTTATGACATCAACAGGATCTGCCCAGTGACTTAGGATGATGGGGTCCTGGCAGTTGTAGCTCTCCCCTCCATGTACGCATGCCCCCTCAAAAAAACCTTGAAATTTCTGGTGATGACTCTGCTTGCACCTACACCGACAAAGAGGAATTTTATAGGTGGGAATTGTATGCAGCAGTACAAGGATAGTGAAATCCTATTCTAGTCTTATTGACTGAAAAGATATATCACCCGTCAGGTTTAATAACCGGTAATACCACTTTTGTAGCCCGTGAGATTTTATCATAACAACATTCTGAAATTCAGCCGTTAGAAAAGTTATCAAAATTTAAAAAATTGGATAAGCCTTAAACAAGTTGCCTGCAGTGCTCATACAGCTTAACTGGCTCACCACTGTTTCCAGGCTGAATTCAAAGTACTGGTCATTATCTTTCAGGCATCTCTAAAGAACAGACTTCTCTCACGTGCTGCTTTCCAGTCCTTGTTGTTGTTCAGTCCGACTCTTCGTGACCCCATGGACCACATCACACCAGGCCCTCCTGTCTTCCACTGTTATCCGGAGTTTGCTCAATTTCATGTTTGTTGCATCGATAACACTGTCTAACCATCTCATCTCATTTTAGGGGGCAATAAATGTTACTCTAGATTACATCTCCCACTATGGCAGGAGATCTTCTGTCCAGCAGTACCAGATGACTACTGAGAAATTGAGGGGAAATAGTCATCACTCCAACACAGTGATGTCACTTTTGGTGTGAACCTGAAAGGGATGTCATTGCATTGGCATGATGCTCTAGGGCTCCCCCTTGGATTCATACTGGAAGTGATATCATGGTGTTGGAGCAATGCTTATTTGCATGTCTTGCCCCCCCCCCAACCTCCCGCTAGATGCAGGGGGGGACTTTTCCATATAAACTTGCACAGGAGTCTTTCCTGTTGGTTTGGTCCCAGTTCTATTGGCAGAGCCCACCTAATTGGTCCCTAGTGGCCATTTTCATGAGCCACCAGGGTGGCTTATAAAAAGAAAAGAAAGGAAAGGAACTTCTGATTCTGAATAGCAGCTAGAGTAAGTCCTAGGATGATTTTTTTCACTATATATATAGTCGTAATTATTTTCTCTGGTTGCATGTAATTCAGAGAGATACTTACTAGCTCTCTTCACAGGAGTTGTAACCTAAATACATCAATGGGCAGAAATGGTGCTTTCCCACTGAGCTGAAGCTTGTCAAGCTGTGACTCTAACCAGGAGGTTGGTAGAAAGAAGAGAGAAAGGCTTTTCTCTGTTATTTTCTTCCATTTTGCTTCCCCTATCCCATTTCTAGCTACTACTTTGTGTCAGATCTATAATTAACTGCACAAAGGGGGAAGGGGAATATGACACGGCAGAAAAGCAGAAAGGGAGAACTTGTACAAATTGCCAGTTCCTAAATTACCATGGTTTTCTTATTTGTTCCCAAATTTATTGTGATCTAGGTTATTTATAAATAAATGTTTATAGACCTGTCTCTCTCCTGACCAAGCCAGGATCCATATTTAACAACACAGACTAGAAGCCATTAGTAGATCAGTCCTGAACAGGCCTACTCAGAATCCTACTCAAGTCTATTCAATGGTGTTTACTCCCAGGAAGTGTTCTTAGGATTGTACTGCAGGTTAGTCACAGTGCAAATCCATAAACCCATTGACTTCAATGGACTTAAAACTTAGGACTTAGTTTCATGTGGCACTTTTAAATTTCATTTGTCATAACTGGATTTCAACCCGCTGTGTACAGGATTGCAACCGTAAGCCCGAAAAAAAAAAGAGAGCAACAAAATAGATGACACAGAAGAGGCTATGCTACATTTAATATGAAATACAGAATGTCCAATTACTGCTTTTCGCCCAAGTGACTGTTCATAATTGAGAGAAATGTTTTTATTTGGGATGCCCTGCCAGCAAGAGATAATGCACTTTCAGAAGGAATTCGCATGCAATTGTATTTGTCTTTATAGAAATGGCGAAGCATAGGAAAGAATGATTTATTCCAAACATTTGATGGTCATGGGTTTCTTTTTTTGTTGTTGACATTTTGAAAAAAATCACCTTTTTTCCATTTTGCTCTGGTCACACTTGGGGCAGTCTCTCTGTTGCCTGGAGACTGCCCCAAGTGTGCACAAAAATCTCCCTCCCCCCCAGGTGCCCCCAATGCGTGGATTTAGGGGGCGACTTCGCTATTAGTATATAGATATAACCTCACTCTCTGACATATTGTACTTGGCTCTGCCTCCCATGGCAGCCATTTTGTGACTGTGCCCTCTACCCTGTGTCAGGATTCCAAAGGTGCCTGCCGGTTCAAAATGGTTGGTATATATTTTCAGTTATGCAAATGAGCTTTCTCATACTGGGTGGTGTTTGGTCTCTTGCTCTGAATTTTGACACAGTTCCGGGGACAGCAAGCTTTTATAGAGCCAGTTATAAAAGCTGGCAGTCCACCGAACTACAGCAGTCACTCACAGGTGACTTGCCTTATTCATGCAGTTACCTCCAGTTGCCAGCGATTTCTGCATTGCAGTGACCGCACAATAGCCATTGTTGTGGGGTTGCAGTCTCAAGGCTTTTCCTTATACCCTGGTTGGCTGCCAGTGGTCCAACATAATAAGACAATAAGAGCTTTAAATAGGGTTGCCAGGTCTGCATTAGGAAATACCTGGAGACTGGGGATGGTGGAGCCTGAGGAGGGTGGGCTTTGGGGAGAGGAAGGACTTCAATGAAGTATAATGCCACAGAGTTCACCTTCCAGAGCAGCCATTTTCTCCAGGCGAACTGATCTCTGTTGCCTGGAAATAAATTGTAATCCCAGGAGATATCCAGCCACAGCTGGAGGCTGGCAACCCTAGCTTTAAAGTGTGCATCTTAAATAACAAGAGATAAATGTAAAGTGAGTATTTATACTTGGTTCCAAACTTGGGGAGTGAATCATATTATTTCCCTCCCAGGTCCTTCTATTCCTGAGCCACATGCAAGGCTATTTTTGGGCAGGAACGCACAGGAACGGAGTTCCGACTGGCTTCAGAGTTGGCCACGCCCACTACAGTCAAAAACTCTGCGTGCATAGCTACAGAGGGAAGGCCTAGAGAGCGACCCCCCAGCGACTCTGAGGTGGGTGGGCCAGGGGGGGCTGGAAGGATCAGGGAGGCATTTAAATGCCTCCCTGTGCCTTCCCCGGCTTGCCCAGGCTCCCCACAGGCATGGGGCATGCAGGCAAGCTAAGGGAAGGCATGGGGTGTGGCCTAATATGCTAATGAGCTGTGCTGTCAGGGGTGTGGCCTCATATGCTAATGAGTTTCTGCTGTTGGGTGTTGCCTGTTATGCTAATGAGTTCCTGCTGGGCTTTTTTTACAAAAAAAGCCCTGGCCACGTGCATCCATTTCAGAGAGTTACACTATGCTGGTGGAACTGACATACACATTTGCAAGTTTCTAGAGATCCATTTCTGTTCCAGAAGCTGACGAGCTATTTAAGGAAAGCGTGAGAGAGGCTTGTCAGGGACTTCACTGGGGTGTGTGGATAACCAGGACCAGAGCTGTTTGCTCTTCAGTCTACGGTGATCCTTGGCTGAGGAAGATGGACACTGTTTTTTAAAAAATGCCTTAGCAGAGTCTTACCAAAGTGGAAATGGTAAGTAAAGGAGGGAAGTTTGCATAGCTTCAAGATGCAAGGCAGGAAGAGGCATAACAGCAGCAGACACGCTATGCCAAAGGGACACAAGTGTAACACCAGACTAATACATCTTCTGTGAAGGGACGACAACACCCTTCAGTAAGGTGAAGTTAAGGTTACAGACATATTGGACATGCTTCAATAAGCATCCCCGGAGCAACTCATCACGCTTAGCACAAGCACAAATTGTCTTTCAAAATATTATACATTTTTAACAATCACCCCCAAATGGAGTGTGTGTGTGTGGGGGAACTGGCTTTTCATTCTTTTTGTGCTACAATTTGTTTCAATATAATGGGTTGGATCCTGCCAGAGTTTTGCTCGGTCTCATCCAGGGCTACTCTTTACAACAGTATCCATCTGTGTAAATAAATAAAAAAGAACACAAAAGGATATATGCATATATCCTTAATCTACTCATTTCCACTGAATTCGGCCTAAAGTGACATTTTGAGGGTAATCTGGAGGTTCCTCTTGGGCAAACATGCAAGGAATTTCAAGTGAGGGGGGCGTGGCTCATTGGTAGAGCAAATGCTTGGCGTGCAGAAGATCACAGGTTCATTCCCCGGCATCTTGAATTGAAAATATCAGGTGTAGGTGAAGTGAAAGACCTCAGTCTGAGACCCTGGAGAGCTACTTTCCTTTACCGGCTATTCTTAGGTGTCAGGCTTCATACCCATCGTTTCCTATTGGAGGTTTGGTGACATTTAGTGGCAAAGGCATGTCAGATGTCAATGGCTTTCTTCTCAGTGGAGGGTTCGACAGCTGGCTTCTTCAATCTCTCTAGTGAACAAAGAACACACAGTCCTCTAGCTATTAGTTCCATCCTCGTGAGCCCACCAGCTGAGAAACAGGGTTTGTTTTCTCCTCAGTCAGCAATGTGGAACCTGTGGATTCCATTAGTTCAGGGCTATCTCTCTGGCCAGAGTCACTTCTTAAATAAAACAACATGGGAGTTCCTTCCTTTTGTGTGTGGGCCCAGCAAGGGCTCTAAGCTTCTCCTACTCGAGTCTATTCAATGTGGCTTACTCCCAGTAAAGTGTTCTTAGGATTGCACTGTAAGACTTGTGTGCCAATTAGGTTCCTTAGACAACCTTCTTCTGTGGGTACCTTCACATAGGATTGTTTGTTTGGCAACAAGTCACAACCTTACATAGTGGATGCAAAGGGCACTTTCACTTGCCATGTTCAGGAAAGTGGGTAGGATGGTTCTGTTCCAGATGGTGTTTTGTGGAAGGTAACTTGTTTTAGCAGATTTTGCTTTGTTTTAATAGTCTGTAATATTTTTAGCAGTATGCATTGGTTTCCAAACAGAGTGTGTTAATTGTGTGTTGATTTTTAATTTGTTGTTGGAAAAATGATTTTGATGACCTTGCAGCTTAGCTATTTTGTTATTTACATTGAGTCTGAGGATAAAAGGCAGGGGATAAAGGGGAAGATTTGGGGGATGGGAACAAGTGCACTGGCTTCACGCCAGCATCATGGTGGCATGGTGGTTTTCACCAGAAGTGACATCATGAAATCAGGGGTGACACTCTAGGATTCACCCAAATCTCTACGTCCAAGCCATAGATTTTATTTATTTATTGGGATTTTTTTACCCCGCCCTCCCCACAAAATGGGCTCAGGGCAGCTTACAAGGGGCAAATCCTAGAGTGTTGCCCACAACGTCATGACATCACATCCACTTTTCACCAGAAGTGATGTTGCGTGTGGGTACAACATCCTCCCACCCCTCGACCAGCCTTTGAAGCAGTGTGTGTGTGGGGGGGATGACAATTCCCAGGAGACCTGCCCCCCAGTATGAATATTTTAAATAAAAAAATACCTGTATCTCTACCGAAGGAGAGCATTACAGACCACAGAAGTTCATATTCCATGCCTTAGAAGTACAAACTTTGGTGATGCCTCCAATCTCTATCAATGTGATTTGATTTAATCAAGCTAAGGAGGCAGAGTTGATAGAATGTTTTGGTGTGCCATGCCTTGCCCCCAATTTTAACTGCAAACTGCTGTTCCTCAAACTAATCTTGCATCGGTTAAATTGAAATACCAATGGCAGGCATCTCAGAGAAATTAATGATTTCATTTTTTTTTAAAGCAAGCAAGAACTTACTGATAATAAACTGTTCATTGTGCCAAACAGTTGAGAGAGACTTTGAAACTATCTTGTCTTGGGCGGTGGGGGGGGGAGTGAAGCCTCCTTTTTAAGGGTGAACTGATGACAGGCAAAGCTGTTTCTAGGCTAAAATACGTTTCATCGTTTGACAGCCCTTAGTTGTAACACGAGAATCATTAGGACAGTCCATGTGATCCTTTGCCACATACACTGCGTAATGTGATAGATGTCAGTACACTATTTCCTGAAGAGATTGAAGTCTTTGCCTTGGTAATTAACCTTCTTCTGTATTGCAGATACTTGACATTTTGGTCACATACAATCAGAACTCAGGGCAGATAAAGATTAGGGATATTATCCCCTCCAACATATTACAGATAAAAGAAGGGAGACTTTTGAGTGCACCCCTATTTTTATGCTGCTTTATCACCACTTTTCCACACGGCTGAAGGGTTCTCGTTGCAAACTGTATTCATTTATTTCACAAGAACTGGTTGTGGTTCTTATAGACGAGGTTTTCCCTCAAGCCTGTATTTGGTAATATTTACCATCTGGATAGGGCATTTGAAGATCAGCATCCTGTCTCACACAGCGGCCAAGCATTTCCTCTGGACAGCCAACAACAGGGCATAGAGACCAAGGCCTTCCCTGAATGTTGCCTCCTGTCTCTGGTATTTAGAGTTTTACTGCCTCTGAACACGGAGGTTCTCTCTAGTCACAGTGCCTAGTAGCCACTGATAGACCTATCCTCCATGAATTGAAATGAAAGCTGGGGGCAGGGCCATATTAGAACATGATGCGGTCCTAAGCTATGTTGGTTTAATAGGTCCCATATCATTAAAATAGTACTTCATCATTCTCACGGAAATGACAGTGGAAATATAAACTGACAGTGCTGTTTGTCTGAGGCTCGGTGACATCCACCAGGGGCTTAGACAGGGGTTGCTATGCAGAGGCAGGCAATGTTTAACCAGCTCTGAATGTCTCTTGCCTTGAAAACCCCACAGGGTTGCCATAACCCTGGCAACTTTCCAACACCATGGTGCTTAGAGTGTTGGAGTATAGTTTCCCAGACCAGGGTTCCAATTCCCATTTTTCCTTGAAGCTTGCTGGGTGACCTACCTCTATCTCTCTGTCTCTCTCTCTCAGCCTAATCTATTTTGCAGGGTAGTTCTGAAGAAGAACCCCAAATTCAAGCTCTTTGGAAGGAGATGGAAAGGCACTAGATAGAAACTGGCAATGGGAAAACTAATTCATCAGATGAAGTTGGCAAAAGCAGTTAGCAAAGCCAGAAAACACCTCCCCTCAGTGGCACATATATGTAGATGATGTATGATGTTGATTCCCAACAGCCTAGATGTCCTCTAATGGTTCTATCTTCAAATGTATTTAATCTCTAATTAGGGGGGGAAATCTTCTGCTTGTTAATGATGCAGACAACTGCGACCATGTTTTCCTTTGCAGTCTGTTTTGTTGATTAGTTGTATTGTTTGCGACTTTATTATTTTAATAGCAAAAGATGATGCAAATTAGAAGCAGACAAAAACAAACAAACTAAAATGATAGAACTTGTCAGTAAAAACCCTTTGGTGAAAATAAATGTTTTGGCTTGACGGCTAACGATTAAGCTAATCTTGAGAAATGTTGGGTCAGGAAAGGTCAGACTTTGACTGACAAGGCTTATAGGACTTTGTTGCTGTGCTCATCTTGTTGTCTGAGTGACATCTATGACCCTGCCAAGGCTCAGAATTTAGCTTTCTACTCTTAGTAGAACTGGAGCACTGAATACTCTGGCTAACATCCACTCATTTCTCATTCTGGTCTGGGCCTCTGACTTACCATAACATTTGATTTTGGATCCTAGGCAGTCCTGGAGATAGACAGGACCTTCTGAGTGGAGGGCTGACTGGACTTCTTGTGGAAGGTTCTGATTCCCCCTGCACCTTGGTTGTGTCATGGACTGTGGAGGAGTTTCTTCTCTGAAGGGCTCCATCCAGCTCCAGGTGAAGAAGAAGAGAAGAGACTGGATTTATACCCCACCCTTCACTACCCGAATGAGTCTCAAAGTGGCTTACAATCTCCTTTCCCTCCCCACAACAGACACCCTGTGAGGTAGGTGGGGCTGAGAGAGCTCTCCCAAAAACTGTCCAACAGCCCTGAAAGAATTTATGACTGACCCAAGGTCACACCAGCAGCTGCATGTGGAGGAGTGGGGAATCAAACCCGGTTCTCCCAGATTAGAGTCCACGCTCCTAACCACTGTATCAAACTGGCTGGTTCATGGCAGGTCATTCCAGTGTGTTGAGGATTCCAGTGTGTTGAGGCTGCAATGGTAAAGATTCTGTCATTACTCCTTGAGCCTTTCCAGAAAGAAGGTTTGGAGGAATTTTATGTACTTCCTCTGAGTGCAGGTCTAGCTTTCACTCACTTAGTGGTGGTGGTGGAAAGTGCCAACAGGTTGCAGTCAACGTATAGCAACTCCATAGGGTTTTCAGGCAAGAGATGTTGTTTGCCATTGCCTGCCTCTGCGTAGTGACCCTGCCTGGACTTCCTTGGTGGCCTCCCATCCAAATCCTAACCAAAACCAACCCTGCTTATCATCTGGGATCTGATGAGATACAACTAGGGTGGGCCATCCAGGATAGGAGAACACTCTCAACAGGTAGATGCATATTTAATCTGTGATAAGTAAGTTTAATCTTTCCACTAGTTTATCTGTTTATTATTTTCATTTGTTAAGAAAAAAATATATATGATTGCAAGCAGTGCATATTTTTAATGCATCCGTCAAATGTCAAGCATCTTTTTTCTTGTCCGTTTTTTAATGCTGCTTAAATCAGAGAAGAGTTCATCTAAGTAATTTTATAATAAAATAGTCATTTTACATGTTCTGTTTTACAGGGAACTAGGTAAATAATGCATTTACATATTTTCTTACTTAATTTGTAGTCCATCATTCTCACAAAGAATTCAGGAGGATTACAATATATAATAAAAAGTTAATAAGCGCAATATTAAAAACTAATAATCAATGCAATCAAAACTATCAGCATAGTTTCCGCAAACATTGAAACTGTACCAATATTCCCATTACAAAATGCTATTTTGAACAGCTCCATTTTCTACATCCTATGGAATTATAAAAGTGTGGGGGCATTTCTGTCCCAGGCCCATAGCTATGTTGGGGCTTTTGCGGACTCTGTCCTCTTTCTTTTTTCTTTTTCTCTTTTTTAACATTTTTATTGCTTTCCTAAACTACACGCCTATAGGGTTTGGGGATGGGAACAAACTAAAACTACGAGTAGCAAGAGATCGTTAATACAACTGTTTAAAATAAGGATAATTCCCTATTGTCAAAGTAGTAATGCATGAGAGTTAGTGCAATAGTTATATCGAAGATTGAGCGAGTGTTCACAAACAAATTTGGTTAGAGTGTATGCTTCTTAGTTTAGGGTTATTAGTTCCTGATAATTCTCAGACCATTAGAGTTTCATTATTTTACTAATTTCTTTCCTCTACGTTTCTTTTCAAAGTCCTTTTTATTTTGGGGAGGCTTAGGAGCTATAGCCCCTAGTTCATCTAAGGATCCAGCCAACAAAGAGTTGGTAGAACTTTCCTCAGTTTTGTCTTCTTCTTTTTCTGCATCCTTGTCGTCCTCCAGTTTCTCAGATTCATCTTTGTCTTGTTGTTGGTGCTCAAGAAATGTTTTTGCTTTGAAGACAGAGTCAATTATTTTTCTTTTTTGCCGTTGAATTGAAAGTAAGCCCTTCCGGGGTTAACCATCTGTATGGGGTGTTGTGTTCTTGAAGAAACTGTGCCAGGTCTCTGTACTGTCTTCTTTTTCTGATCTCAAATGGAATGTCTTTTAAAATTTTAGTTTGTTCTCCTTGGATTTTCAAAACAGTTCCACTTCTCACTTTCAGGATTAAGTCTCTTATTGACCTTTTTGAGAATTTAACAAATATTTCTCCGGGCAGCTTATTTTTCTTTATATATTCTGGATATTTATGGTATACTATATCTATGTCATTTTGTATCACTTCTGCTGTTAAGCCTACCATGGGGGCCAGTTCTTTGCTTAAAATCTCTTTCAGGTTTTCACCTTTCTACTCAGAAATGTTCTGAAATCTCAGGACATATGCTGATTTGGAGGGATAGCAATTGGTGATTTTCAGAGATTTTATCTTTTTCCACACCTCCAGTCTTTGTTCAAACTTTTTGGACTTAAGATCAACTTTTTCAGCTACTTATTTATCTTCTCTGTTTTTGCTGAAGTATCTTGAAGCTCCTTGTACATCATATCCATTTTCTGGTTGAGAATGGTCATCTGGTCCACTAGAGGGCACAGGGCTGCAGCAATCATTTTGGGGGGGTCTGTGGCTGTTTCTGGTTTGGTAACCAG
>NW_015160863.1:284189-314819 GCF_001447785.1 Gekko japonicus | reverse complement strand
CATTTTTCCCATTCCTAAAACCTCTTGATAGCAAATCTGTATAGTATTTTCAAAAAAACCTGAAGGCATTATGAAGAAAAATGAAGTCATAAAGAGCAAAGACCACAGACGTATGGATAACATAATATTACAGGAATGGCTTTCCTGTAAAGTTAAGATAATGCATGAATGCATCCCTGCATTGTTCACTTGCTATAGTATCTTATATGCTAAACATCATTCCCCTTACCAAAACTAAAGTTTCCTCCCCAAAAAATAGATAATAACTGACCCCTAACTAGACATGGCCAAGAAATCAGATGGAGATTGAGAATGGTAATGGCAGTCATGAAGGAGCTAGAAAAGATTCTTAAGTGTAAGGATGTGTTGCTCATAGGTATGGGAACAATTCAGCTCACAAACTAAAATTCATCATGAACTTTTTCCGGTTTGTGGTTCACAAACTGATGTTTACGGAAGAGGGCCCGGCACAAACATTTCATGAACGTTGGTGCTGTTTGTGGCAGTTCATGAATGGATACATTTTCCAGATTGGGCTCTGAGCCATGTGTCTCTCTGTTCATGCCGAGCAGAGGGGTTTCATTAGTAGGTCACATTTTGATTGTGATCCCTCTCCCCTGCTGGGGTTTGGGGGTCTTGGTGGACTTGGGGCTCTGAGCCACCCATCTCTCTGCTCATGCTGAACAAAGGGGCTTAGCTAGAGGGTTCCTCAGCTGATGACCCACATTTTGATGGTGAGCCCTCTCTCATTCTGGGGTTGGGGGGGGTCATAGCTGGACTCAGGGGTCCAAGCCATCAGTCTCTCTGTTCATTCCAGGCAGAGGGGCTTAGCTAGTGGGTTCCTTGGCTGAGGACCCAAATATTATATGCTCCCACCCCTCCTATTGTGGACCAACCCCTCTGTGACATGTGGATGAAAAGGGTGCTCATCATGGGGGAAGAAGTCCTCTACCCCCTATACCTCAGTCCCATGTCTCTGGGCACCAAATCCATCCTGCCAGTCCCCTAGCGGGGGCATCACCACAGGTCTTGGAGCCTCCTTTCCCTGATCAGTTCCTGGGGCTCGCCACAAAGGCAAAAGAGGTGTTAGCACTGCTCAGAGACCAGCAGTTGATAACACTCTTTGGAGAAGTCTCTGACAGTGATTCAGAGGGGGCAGGAAGCATCCTCTTCTTCCACACAACTCCCTGTTGCTGCTCCTGCCTCCAGTACACCCCTCTGAGGACCCTCCCAGTCCAGTGCCAGAAAGCAGCTGTCCCACCTCCTCTAGTCCAGGGGCACCGTTACCAGCCCACAGCATCATTCTGTCACAGCATCATTGACTTAAAACTACTTGCTTTATTTTACTTCAGGTATAGAGGTGCTGAGAATAGCATGGTCTAACTCAGCTATCTCTTCCTGGTTCTGTTGCCAAGGTATTTTAAGAGGATCTTTGTGGTCTCGTTTAATCTGAGGGTATCATTTAATATTTTGCTTATGTGAGGTTCTCACCACTTACTTTTTGTTTTGGGTTGTGTTAACAGAAAACAATAGAAAGGTTTAAGAATGTTAAATTTAACTTTCCTTGTATTATTTTAATCAGAAGATTGACCAGTATATGTGATGCATAGTAGTAGTTTGGCTTATGGTAATGGTTTGGTTTATGGCAGACTGGAGTGTGGTGGTGGAGAAGAGTTTTACGGATACCATGGACTGCTAAAAAGACAAATAAGGGGGTTCTAGATCAAATCAAGCCTGAATTTTCCCTAGAAGCTAAAATGACTGAACTGAGGCTATCATACTTTGTTCACACCATGAGAAGAAAAGACTCACTGGAGAAAACAACAATACTAGGAAACACTAGAGGCAGTAGGAAAAGAAGAAGATTGAATATGAGGTCCCTCAGTTCCATAAAGGAAGCCATGGCCTTTTGTTTGCAAAACCTGAGCAAGGTCATCAATGACAGGACATTTTGGAGGTCTTTATTAAATCATAGGGTCATCGTCAGAAGTCACATAATGGCCCCTGCCACACGGGGGGGGGGGGGAAAACGGGGGAAAAAGGGGGTTTTGACACGCGGCGGCGGGATCACATAGATCCCCTGAGCTGCTGCACAGTTCCTCCCCAGCACGATCAGATGCCGAGGGGGGAGGAGCCACTGAAGGCAGAGCGCAGCAGCCGAACTGCGCATGTGTGCACATGCACAGTTCGACCGGGAGCCTGGATTGCTCCGGACGACGGGCGTGCTGGCGATCCCACGGCCGCGCTCGATGCGGCGTTCTTGGTAAGTCCTCCTCTGTAGGAGGTTCTTTCTTGCAGTGGGTTTTCTGGCTTTAGGGACAGATCGGGGACGGGTGTGTGCCGCTTCCCAGATGTTGCGGTGAGATCGCGCCCGTTTGCTGCGCCCCCAATCCGTCCCTCTCCCGGGCCAAAACCTTCCATGTGACCGGGACCAATGACAACATAACACACATACAGAACGATAGCAGTGGCCTACCTTCTTCATCAATTAAAATTCTACTCCATCCCCTAGTATTCTTTTCCTCAATCGGGTCTTGCAATATTCTTACATATAAATGCACTGTCCACTATAATGGTAGGCATTTATGTTAGTATATAATCTTAGACATTGGTCTTAAACACACCTATTTGGCAATAAATCTCTTTCTCCTTTTTGCTTCTAGGTAAGAGTATTAGGATGTAGCCTTAAATAACACACACGCACACTCTCTCTTTCTGCCTCTTTTCTAAAGCACCAGAAATTTCAAGTAACCTTCCATTCTAAAGGCTTGGCAGATTGATAGTTTACCCCAGTTTCCACTGTCAAAGTAACACTTTTTTCTTTATTTCCAGGTTGTCATCTGTACAAATCTTTCCTACGGCTTAGAAAGTTTTGAACCATTCTGAACAATTATTTGGTGAATGATGGAAAGGCCTCTGCAGTAAATTGCTTTTATGGACTATCCGTTTTAGAAATAAGTAGTTTAAAACACAGCTTTCAACGATTACCTGAAAGCAAGCAGTTCTTCACATAACCTAGTTCCCCCCCCCCTTCAATTTCTTTCAAACCCAGTTCATGACATTTTGCTGATAAGCCAAGCCTATTTAAGTACCTGGGTAGAAACAAAGGTAAGCTTTGAAATGTAGGGAACATTTTCTGGTCAACAGCAGGCAATGTGGAGAAAGAAGACTCCCAGACTCCCTATCAATTTGTCAATTGCACTTGCTTCTTAGGTTTATATTGTCTATGTATCGTGTTTTTATGATTTGTTTTATTGCTTGGTTTTGAAATGATCTTAAGTGCCATGAGTTTTTTAGCAATAGAAAGGTGGGGGAAGAAATGCATAACACAATGTTGTTGTTGTTCAGTCGCACAGTCGAGTCCGACTCTTCGCGACCCCATGGACAAGATCACGCCAGGCCCTTCTGTCTTCCGCCGTCCTCTGAAGTTTGCTCAATTTCATGTTTGTTGCATCTATGACACTGTCTAACCATCTCATCCTCTGCCGTCCCCGTCTTCTTTGACCTTCAATCTTTCCCAGCATCAGGGTCTTCTCCAGTGAGTGCTCCCTTCTCATTTGGTGGCCAAAGTATTTGAGCTTCAGTTTCATTATCTGGCCTTCCAGGGAACAGTCAGGGTTGATTTCTTTTAGGATTGACTGATTTGATCTTCTTGCAGTCCAAGGGACTCTCAAGAGTCTTCTCCAGCACTATAGTTCAAAAGAATCTATTCTTCGGCGCTCGGCCTTCCTTATAGTCCAACTCTCGCAGCCATGCATGACTACTGGGAATACCATTGCTTTGACCATGCGGACTTTTGTTGGCAGGGTGATGTCTCTACTTTTTATCATGCTGTTGAGGTTCGCCATTACAATACAATACTGGATATACCGTTGTTTTAGGGTTGCCCACTCAAGGCTAGGGAATTCCTGGAGGTTTGAGGGTAGAGCCTGGGAGAGGGTGGGGTTTGGGGAGAGGAGGGACTTCAGCATGGTATAATGCCATCAAGTGCAATCCCCCCCCAGCACGCATTCTCTTAAGGGGGGTCTGATCTCTTTAGTCGGGAGATCAGTTGTAATTCTGGGAGATCTCCAGGCCCTACCTGGATGTTGGCAGTCCAAATTTCAGATGATAAAAAGTGGAGACATATGAAAACGCCGTTACAGTTTGCTTCTCTAATACGGAAAATCTGATGAAAAGGATCTATCAGTGGCACCTAACCCCTTTCAGGCTAGTAAAAATCTATGGAACTGTGCGAAGCAAGTGCTGGTTTTGTGAGTTAGAGAAGGCAGACATTTCCCACATGGGCTGAACATGTACATAGGCGACAGATTATCAGAAACAAGTAGCAGAAATTATATCATTTGGATTGGAGAGACAGGTCCCCTACAAACCAGGGATCTTACTGTTCACCCGTGTAGGTCACATCCCTAAAAATCTTCATGCTATAGCTTTACATATTATTACCACAACCAGATTTTTCTGTGCTAGGAATTGGAAGCAAGAAGAAGAGGAGGAGGAGGAGGAGATTGGATTTATCCCCCACCCTTCACTACCCGAAGGAGTCTCACAGCAGTTTATAATCCCTTTCCCTTCCCCTCCCCACAACAGACACCCTGTGAGGTAGGTGGGGCTGAGAGAGCTCTCTCGAGAACTGCCCTTGAGAGAACAGCTCGGAAAGAACTTATGACAGACCCAAGGTCACACCAGCAGCTGTATGTGGTGGAGTGGGGAATCGAATCTGGCTCTCCCAGAATAGAGTCCACACTCCTAGCCACTACACCAACAGATTCAGGACAAATGCAAAGAAGAAATTTTTTACTCAACGAGTAATTATATTGTAAAATTCACTGCCAGTGGATTTAGTGATGGCCATAAGTGTAGATGGCTTTAACAGGAGATTACACGGGTTCATAGAGGAAAGGTCGATCAATGGCTACTAGCCATGATAACTAATGGTAACTTCCATGCCAGAGTTGGTAAAGTCCAGTTCTGGGAGGAAACTTCAAGGGAAGGCCTCAACCTCTATGGTCTGTTTGTCCATTGTGTGAAACAGGATGTTGGGCAAGATAGACCACTGTTCTGATCCCATGTGGTTCCTGTCCCCCTCCCCCTTAATTGTTAAGAGCAGGGGTCATTTCCTGCGGGAGTGCACAGGAGCGGATTTCTGGCAGTAATGAGCCCAGGGGGCGGGCACATGCAACAAGCCCCGCCCCCTGCTCCCAGCAGTCCTCAGTTGGGCCACAAGGAACAAGAAGCAGCCAGGTAAGTTGCAGAACCCCCCACTGACCCGTCTGCAGGTACAAGCTCTCCCTCCTCTGTGAGGGCAAATCTGCGTGTCCTCCCCCCCACAATAGCTGGCAATCCAAAACAGTCCAGTGGAGCCTGAGTGGTGGGTGTTGCCTTCTGACACACTTCCGGTGGTGTCAGGAGGTGTGGCATATGCAAACAATTTATGCTAATAAGTTATGCTAATGAGCTCCTGCACCTCTTTTTCTATGAAATGACCCCTGGTTAAGAGATAGTGCACTCTTGCTTTGTAAATATAGAAGATGTTAGTGGACCTGGAATTTCCCTCCCAAGAATGAAGTTAATCCATACATAATTCATTTATAATATACCACTTCCAATTTTACCTGTTGGAGTACTCTTTCTAAAAACTGAGCAGATGGATGAAAAACAACAACAGAGCTGTTAACCACTATTTATGATACCACTAATGATGAATAGACATCCATGACTAAAATATTCGGACAGTGCCCTCTGCAATTAACTAGTTTGTTTTTTTAAACAATTTGCATTGTACATTGTATCAATCAATGTATATCATGCCACTTGCCCACTGACACAGTATATATAAAGGACCTACTATCCTAAATATAAAGATATTTAGGAGGGCAGAGAGATGCAAATGTTTCAGCTACATTTAACATTATTTGACATTTACTTTGCAAATCACTTTACAACTGCCATTATTACACCAGCACCTATAAACAGTTCTTGCTGTAAAATGTTTTACAACTTGAAACTAATAAACCCATGGGCAGAATTTCTTTCCGAAAGGAAAGAGAAAATGAAACCTACATTTTTTAAGCCTGCATCAGCCTAGTACAAGCTTTATGTTCTTGGTCTGGACATTCATCCTTTCTTATGATGAAGATTTTATTTATATTGCCCTGACCTGGACAGCCCAGGCAAGCTCAATCTTGTCAGATCTGGGACGCTAAACAGGGCTGACCCTAGCAAGTCATTGGAGGGGAGATCTCCAAGGAATACCAGGTCTCGGGACACAGAGGCAAGCAATATCAAGCCACATCTCTGAAACATCTAAACCCCACTAGGGGTTGCCAGAAGTCACCATGACTTGTAGGCATGCAAGCACACACACACACAAAGACAAAACCCAACCAAAAAAGAGATTTGATGTATATTTATTTTTTTGAAGTTATTTCATAGTCATACTGCACATGGTTGTTAGATCCAAAATGACTGTTGGAAAACTTTGCAACAAAGAGGTTTCAAATACCATCAGCAACTAGAACTTCCTTGTTCTTTTCAAGTGAGGATTTCATGTCACCAGAGTTGGCACCTTTTGACCAAAAGCAAACTTCATAGCAAATGAATGGTGGCTTCTTCTTGGGCAAAACATCAAAAGGATTAATCAGAAGCGAAGATTTCTCTGCAATGAAAAGTGCTAGAGACTTTTTAAAAATGAAAGATGGGAATCCAGAGAAGCTACTAGACTGTGTTATTAGATCTTTATAATGCTTTTGCACATTAGCACAATAACAACTGCAATTTTAGAAAAGACCCTCAAAGCCCTCTAGCATTGTGGAAGGAATTTATCCAGTTAGATCTGATCTAACTTGTCTGGTCCAGGCTGGCCTGAACTTGTCACATTTTGGAAGCTAAGCTGGCTCTGCTCTGGTTAGTACTTGGATGGGAGACCACCAAGAAAGTCCACGGCTGTTCCACAGGGGCAAGCGGTGACAAACCACCTCTGTGAACATCTCTTGCCTTGACAACCCTACAATGTCACCATAATTGGGCTGCAACTTGGCAGCACTTTCTACCACCAATGTTTATCACTCTGACATGGATGGTCCAGGCTAGACTAATCTCATCAGGTCTCTGAAGCTAAGCAGGGTCAGCCCTGGTTTGTACTTGGATGAGAAACCTTCAAAGAAGTTCACGGCTGCTATGTAGAGGCAGGCAATGAACATCTCTTGCCTTGAAAACCTTACAGGTTAAACATAAGTCAGCTGTGACTTGATGGTAGTTTACCCACAAACACAGAGAAATCCAACCAGCTTTTCCACTGGTGAAAATAGATGGAAGGGTCTATACTGACCACCCAACAAGGCCATGCTGAGGATCATGGAACCTGAGGATCATGGAACCTGCATGTAGCAAGGGCTGGAGTAAGTAGGATACTCCAGCAAGCTTGAGCAAAACAACTGGCTGGAACCAACCCTGCATTTAAACAATCTACTGAGTGGAGCAGTAGCACTACTGCAATGATCTCTACATGGGGCTGCCCTTGTCCCAACTTCAGAAGCTGCAGCAGGTGCAAAATACGGCAGCCAGGCTGTTGATGGGTCTCTCCATAAGAGAACACATGCAGCCTGTGCTGAAGGCATTGCACTGGCTGCCTATAGCATACTGAATTCGTTTCAAGGTGCTGGTTTTGACCTTTAAAGCCCTATATGGTCGGGGCTTCATATGTGCCCCAGAGAGCACTGAGGTCAGGGTCACAAAACTGCCTGACCCTCCCTGGCCCGAAAGATGCCAGATTGGCCATTATGAGGGCTAGGGCTTTCTCAGTGGTGGCTCCACACTGGTGGAATGAGCTCCCGGCGGACATCAGGGCCCTGCAGGACCTTTTACAGTGCCGCAGGGCCTGTAAAACAGAGTTCTTCCACCAGGCCTTTGATTAGGAGCCGCCACTGACAGCCTTTGTACATCGAACATCTCATAGCCCTATGAAACAACGCCGGATATGGCCTTTCCCCATCAGACCATGTACAGAAATTCCCACCATCTATTTATAGCAGCATGTTATGTAATTGTTCTTATTGTAATTTTAGTGTATTTATTGCTTTTATTGTATTTTAACTGTGTAAGCCGCCTTGAGCCAGTTCATACCGGTAAGGCAGGATACAAATTGAAAGCAAATAAATAAAATAAATCCAAGGAGGGAGGGAATAGAATTCAGTCAGGCTGTGTGAAAACTCACATGCATGAAGAGCACTGTGCTGTACTATTAGGAAGGCACGTGGTGAAGCAACCTTAGGAAGAGCCATTGAATAGGTTGACAAAAAGGTGAACTCTCCATCGAAAAAATCAATTTACTCTTTCTGGCTAATGAACAGGATGTGAGCCAAATTGTTGGATGTTAGAGCATCACTAATACAATAACCAGAATATATCTATCAGGTTTTGGGGAAGATTTTGGGGATAGCCATATAATTCACTAAGCTTTATTTTAAGATGAGTACTGTAATTCTTATATTCTTTTTTTCATGTCCCTTTACAGACGGGTAGCATAAAATGCATTCTGAAGCCACGTTCATTCACCGTCAATAAAGATAGCATGGCTTATAAGCCAGGACATTTCTGCCATTGATAGAGTTTTCTGCAGAAGGAAGATTATAAACAGCCTGTTCCTGCTGGAATTTTTGAGTATCTAGATGTCTAATTAATGTCTAATCCTTTGAAGAAATGGAACAAGTGGTTAATTGCCATATCCTTTTCCTCCTCAAGCCAAAATGCAGGGGGGGGGGGAATTAGGGCTGCATTGAACGTACTCTGATTTTGATATTTGCTTTGAATATAGCACATTAAATCATCTCGCCAAACACCTATTTTATTTTAATGCTGTTGGACACCTCTTGGGTCTCCTGGCTGCCGCCTCCTCTCAGCACTATTTTCTTTATTCTGTGCCCTTGGAGTCATTCACTCACGCTGCCATTTCCCCCCCAATTATGGAGACCAAGGCGGCTTTAAAAAATAATAATCTGTAACACGGGTGCTTCAGATAGAGCATCATGATGTCACTGACAAAACCATATGGTCACCCCAGCCAATGGGACTGAATGGGAAGGTGGGCAAATAGACGGAGGGTTGTGAGGTACAAGAAGAAGAAGGACAATGGCGCCAAGAAGAAAAGCACGTGTTGCTCAAAAATCACTAAAGGCAGGAAGGCCTTGTTAACACTCATGGAAAAAAGTAACAGATTCCTGCCCTCCTCTCTGTTAAGATTTCAGTTTGTTCCTCAAATGGCAAGCGGGATGCTCAAACTTCAAAGAGAAGTTCATGTTGTAAATGTTCTGGACTGGCTAGAAAACATCCTGTCTACACAGCTGTTCAGATCCCTGTCCTTCATCTATTGTATTTGTTATATAGTGGAAATAAATTAAAAAATCCATTTAAAAGTAGAGTTATTTCAGTCCTGCTTGGGTTTTTTTTTTTTTGGGGGGGGGGAGGAAATGCAAGGCCTATCTTTCTGTTCTAGCCTTGCCTGTTTTGTAGAGCTAAGTCAATGACCAGAGGATTGGACTGTGTGGGAACTGTCTACTAAGAGACGGGAAGAGGAATTTTCATTCATTCTCCCCAATGAAGACCTCTGACTACTACCCCAAAGCTGTTCATGGGGGTCCCCTGTCCCCAGAAGCAAAATTTCGAGGTCATTTTGGGCTGCAGCAGGAGAGGAAAGATTAGAAATCCCATTACACTCATATTATCTCATTACGCTCACTTCCATCATAGAATTACAGAGTCACAAAGCTGGAAGGGGCCATACAGGCCATCTAGTTCAACCCCCTGCTCAATGCAGGTTCAGCCTAGAGCATCCCTGACGAGTGTTTGTCCAGCCGCTGCTTAAAGAACGCCAGTGAGGGGGAGCTCACCACCTCCCTAGGCAGCTGATTCCACTGTTGCACAACTCTTACTGTAAAAACGTTTTCCCTAATATCCAGCCGGTATCTTCCCGCCCTTAATTTGAACCCATTATTGCGAGTCCTATCCTCTGCTGCCATAAATCTCAGTGGTGACGGATTGTGGGATCCAAGCCAACAAATCTGCACCTCAGCTATTTTACCATGACTGTACCCCATTTGTACAATGGAAAACTGCAGGCTTACAAATAGTGTTGTCATGGGGAAGAAAATCTCTTTTTCTGAAACTCACTTTTTTAGACACAGCCATTGATACCCCTTAATTTATTCTCTTTTAAGATACAGATTTCTCTGCCATTGCTTTTGGAAGAGATCCGTCGGAAAGAAGCCTTTTCTTTTGGACCTAGTTGTAAAGTCCGCATGGTCAAAGTAATGGTATTCCCAGTAGTCATGTATGGCTGCGAGAGTTGGACTATAAGGAAGGCCAAGCGCCGAAGAATAGTTTCTTTTGAACTATGGTGCTGGAGAAGACTCTTGAGAGTCTCTTGAACTGCAAGAAGATCCAATCAGTCAATCCTAAAAGAAATCAACCCTGACTGTTCCCTGGAAGGCCAGATAATGAAGCTGAAGCTCAAATACTTTGGCCACCAAATGAGAAGGGAGCACTCACTGGAGAAGACCCTGATGCTGGGAAAGATTGAAGGTCAAAGAAGACGGGGATGGCAAAGGATGAGATGGTTAGACAGTGTCATAGATGCAACGAACATGAAATTGAGCAAACTTCAGAGGACAGCGGAAAACAGGAGGGCCTGGTGAGATCTTGTCCATGGGGTCGCAAAGAGTCGGACTCGACTGTGCGACTGAACAACAAAAATTGATACCCCTTAATTTATTCTCTTTTAAGATACAGATTTATCTGCCATTGCTTTTGGAAGAGATCCGTCAGAAAGAAGCCTTTTCTTTTGGACCTAGTTGTTTTAATAGATACCCCCTTTTAGAGCTAAAGTGCCAAGAGGATCTGAGACATGGGGAGTCTCAAAAAGGCATCTGGTTCAGTCATGACACTGTACAGTCCCAGGGACAAGGAAGGGTGTTTCTGGCATTAAAGCAGATCATGTGCAATTTCCCCCAGCTCCGTGGCATATCTTTCTCAAGAATAAAATACTTTTCAATGTTGAGGACATCACTCAATGTCCTCACACACTTGGAGGTATCCACCCAGACCAAGGTTGGTCACTCAAAGAAGGACACTTAAGTCGCTAACTTGCCCTTAACCCTCATCTTATTAGTCATTTTTGCCTTTCCTGGGTCTTTGTTCCCTGTGCAGATCTGGGTCACAATAGCCTAATTGAAATAACTTCCCCACATTGTCCCACAAACGTATGACAACAGTTGAAACCTGCCAGTAAAATTCAAATTTCTTATCTTGACCCAATCCAAAGTCGGGATGACTGAAACCCCACCAGGACCCAGGACCTTCTGTCCATAAAAGAAAGATCCCAAGCCCCAGCAAACTGTTCCTCAAATATCCAGTCCAGATCTCTGCTGGTCAGAACTCTGGCTTCCTTCTGGGAAGCCCTGCTGCATTCCACAGGCTTCTCTCCCTGTTTTGCTGGCTCCTGTGCTCTGCTCCTTAGACCTCTGCGGCACCGACCCCTGGATCTTTTCAAACCTCAAGGCCTCTAATTTAAGGCTGTATGCAATTTAAGGCTTCCTGAATCTCCCCAGTTTCTTCTCTTTTCCCTCTAATAAGGTGCATTTCCTTGCTGGTTTGTTCATGCGTGTGTGAGTGCCTGGGGAATTAGTTCTCAAGTGCTTAAGAACATAAGAACATAAGAGACGCCAATGTTGGATCAGGCCAAAGGCCCATCCAGTCCAACACTCTGCCACACAGAGGCCAAAAATACCAGGTGCCATCAGGAGGTCCACCAGTGGGGCCAGGACATTAGAAGCCCTCCCACTGTTGACCCCCCCAAGCACCAAGAAGACAGAGCATCACTTGCCCCAGAGTCCCTATCTATACCTTGTGGCTAATAGCCACTGATGGACCTCTGCTCCATATGCCTATCTAATTCCCTTTTGAAGCCGTCCATGCTTGTAGCCGCCACCACCTCCTGTGGCAGTGAATTCCATGTGTGAATCACTCTTTGGGTGAAAAAGTACTTCCTTTTATCCGTTCTAACCTGACCGCTCAGCAATTAGTGTAGGTGCTCTGCATTTTTCCTTTTTTGTGTACTATAAAGTTGTGCATGTGATCACAGTCACTTCCTCTCTCTCTTTTCTCACATTTTTTTGGGGGGATACCACTCCTGAGATCTACCCTGGTATATACAGGCTACGAAATCTTGTGCTATCTCTTTCTGAATCCCCTTCTATATGTAATTCCCCTTCTCAGGTAACTTTGGGGGAAAGGAATTGAGAGATCCCCCCCCCCTTAATGACACTACTTACAAAAGAGGAGGTGTACTTGGTTGTCTTGATCCTACTGGTTAGGGGCGTTGTTGTTGTTGTTGTTGTTGTTGTTGTTGTTGTTGTTGTTGTTGTTGTTATTATTATTATTATTATTATTATTATTATTATTATTATTATTATTATTACATTTCTATCCCACCTTCCCCCGCGAATGGGTTCAGGGCGGAAGGGCAACCATGTGCCAATGTAAAACATTAAAAACAGAATAAAAACAACCATAAACAATAATAAAGTGCTCAATGATATTCATTGATATTTGTTGAGGCCGTCGTACAAGGTGTTCAATTCAGCACAAATGGAGGCATTGTGAATAAGGCAAATCTGAACTTGGAAAGTAGACCACAAGTAGACCACAAAATAACACTTCTTGTTTCACAGCACTTCTTACTTGCTTCCCCCCCTCCTCTGCAGCTGAGCGGGTATCATTTCCTGTGAATATATCAGTTCTGTATTCAAATCCTCATCGAAGCAGTGGCTGCAAGCATCGCAACAGCCTCTTCTAGGACTCACGTAAATGGTAAGCTTTGTTTTAAGAGACAATCACAACAGAGTTTATTTCTAGGAGTCAGGATTGGTGAAGCTGTCTTGGAGCATTTGCTTCTGCCTGGATAAACTCCACAAAGCTACCAGTCCGTATCATTACTCTAATTTACGCAAAAGAATTCGTGCCGGTAGTTCCATTTAAAATAATGAGCCGAGAGAAAAAAGTCCACGGGGCCAAGGCGTCTTTGCCACCAATCGTCTGAATAGGTTAAGGGAAGTCTGCTGGAAACGCATATCATATTGAGAAACGCCTAATGCACTCAGAGTTAGAGCATCATTCAGCGTGAGGAATGGAATGTGCTTGCCACATTTAGTCTATGCTGCACTATATATAAACAGGAGAGAAATATCTAAGAGGCAGGCAGTGAAAATCCCCATTAGGCGACACCGACAAACAACAAAGGAGCCCGTTCCATGCTTCAGAGGGTGTCGGAACCAGAAGAAGACAAAATTAGGATGGCCGTGTTTGTGTGGCAGTTCATGGGAAGGCTACAAGTCAGGGTTGGCATCAGCATACCCTGAAGTGGGGCAGGTGGTATGGGCCAGGAGTTTTGGTGGTGTCCATTGCTATTGACATCTACCCACACACATCCCCAGAAGGAAGAGGAGGAGGAGATTGGATTTATACCCTGCCCTTCACTACCTGAAAGAGTCTCAGAGCAGCTTACAATCTCCTTCCCTTTCTCTCCACACAACAGACATCCTGTGAGGTAGGTGGGGCCAAGAGAGCTCTCTTGAGAACTGCCCTTGAGAGAAAAGCTCTGAACGAACTTTTGACTGGCCCAAGGTCACACCAGCAGCTGCGTGTGGAGGAGTGGGGAATCAAACCCGGTTCTCCCAGATTAGAGTCCGCGCTCCTAACCACTACACCAAACTGGCACCTGTCTGTACCTGTGCTCCCAGCTGCCCAGAGTCATTGAGGAAAGGGCACATGGGTGATGCATAATGAAGGCACACCTGGTGGCAATGACAGCGGTTCTCCTTGCTACATACACTGGCCAGTGCTTTCAGGGAAACAGCACACAGTTGGTGCAGGCAACTGAGCATGGGCAGTCAGAGGACTTGCAAGTAGCAGAATGATGCACATGCAGGTGGAGTGCATGCAGGAGTGGGGGTATGAAGTAGGCCATGAGCGGAGACCTGGGCACTGTCTGCCCAGAGCCCCCCAAACCCTGAATCCAGCCCTGCTACCAGTGCCTGCCTCTGAGCAGTGCAGAATTAGGAGAAGACTGTGGACTTTTAACGGCAGGTAGTGTTGTTAAGAGAGATTCTCTTAATTCCTCTTTACCCCAAGTTCTCCCTGAAATCCAACAACCCATTGGAGAAAAGCCCATTGCGGCAATAAATACAACAGTCTCTAGAAGAGGGCCTGGGTGAGCATGTCGTTGTGGAGCAGGGCCCCCCCCCTGCAGTTCCAGGCAAGCGCAATGTCCAGACCAACAGGGGAAGCTGGGTCGGCTATTTGTGATGAGGTTAGGTGGTATGCGGGTCACCCCCTCCCCACCCCTGGCTCGGCAGGAGAAGGGGCGCCATCATCTTCACCCCCGGGGCCAGCAGTAGGTCGAGTAGTGGCTCTCCGCTGCTGTCCCCGCTGTCCTGGCTCCTGCTGCCGGGGTCGGGCAGAGGAGGCGGCTAACGCCGCGGCAGCGGCCCTGCAGCAAGGAGGGCTGGTGGTGGTGCCAGATGATGACAGGGTGGTTGGTGGAGGGGCACTCTCCTGCCACAGCCCCTTATATTTGGCCACTTCCGAGTCCACCAGCACCTAAGCATCATAGCCGGGTGCGGCGGAGCACTTGTGGAAGCGGGCCAGGGGCCCACAAGGCAAGTGGGAGCGACTTGGGGGGGAGAGTTGTGTATAGTGACCTGGCTGTGTCCCGGTCCCCATCGGGACTTGCAGAGAGTCGGCAGCTGGACAGAAGGCCACCAACACCCCCCACCAT
Organism: Gekko japonicus; assembly: GCF_001447785.1. Lineage (NCBI taxonomy): Eukaryota > Metazoa > Chordata > Lepidosauria > Squamata > Gekkonidae > Gekko > Gekko japonicus. The sequence continues at coordinate 299,989 of NW_015160863.1, read as the reverse complement.
CGCCAGAGGTGCCCCGCAGCCCCTGACCCACCTGAAGCCATGGAGGCATGGAGGAGCATGGGGCTGGGCAAAGCAGTGCAGAGGCCGGTGGCAGGGTGGGGGAGGGAGGAAAAGAAGAGAAAGGGCAAGGCCCCACTGGGCCAGCGAGGCCGGCAGCAGCCCCCCCCCTGCCTCTGAGCCAGGGCCTCCCCCCTTCCCCCCCAAGCCAGGGCCAGCCAGGCCAGTGAGGGTGGCTGTGGCCTCGCTGGACCAGCGAGGCTGGGTGCAGGTGTTCCCGCCCCCCAGCCAGGGACCACTGGTTCTCTCCTCCCTTCCCATCAGGGGGCAGAGGAAGCCCTGGGCACAGGGAGAGCAGGAGGAGAATGATGGAGGTCGGCATAGTGGGCTGGGCTTGGCTACCTCTGGGTGAGGCACCTGGGGAGGCTGCACAGGAAGCCCCCGGCTGCAGCAGGATGCCCCTGGCCACCAGCTGGGCTCTGTGTCTTCCAAGGGATTCTGACAGGGCATGGTAGCTGAAAGGGGAGTGGGCGGGCTAGAGGAGCAAACCCAGCACCCGGCCAATGGCATACAAGTACTGTTGAGGCTGACGGGCCAATGGCTGAGGGAGCGCATGGAATGTGGCCACTCCAAATCTCTTTTATATAATATGGAAGGATATGCTTATGAAGGTCTGAGCAGCTGTTTATAAAGATAATGACATCAGATCTGCACAGAACACACTCCTCCCTCTAATCTAAAGATTCCCCTCCAGGTTTCAAGTGTAATGGACCATGGGGGTCAGTTTTACAGACCCCCAAAGTAGAAGCTGCTCAATGCAAATTCAGTTCTCTCCACTGATTCCTAAAATGGCTGTCAAGCAGCAGCCTGGCAGTAGAGCTCCGACCAGTCATGGCATTAAAAAAAATAAGTCCTAGCTCCCGCCCACCCACTGGTTCGAAAGTTAAATAAATACAAGTAGATAAATGGGTACCTACCCTTAGTAGAGTAGGGGGCACCCTCCTCCTTGTGGGGACGTGGTGGAGTTCGGCGGCGGTACCAGCAATGGCGGCGGCGGCGGCAACGGTGGTGTGGCGGTGCGATGCAGCGATCCCTGGTGGCCGATAGAGACAACTGCGCCCAGTACCCAGCGCCCGTCGACGGAGGAGGCGGAGCGACGGAGAAGCGCACGGCAGCATGAGCGGCGCAGGCGCAGCGGAGTCAGACACGGACAGAGCTGGGCCGGGCCGCCGCAGGCTGTGCGCCAGGAAAAGATCAACGCCGGGGAAGGACTAACCTCGAATGCACGCCGACCCAGTGGACCGCAGAGGAGAGCCGAGAACAACGAACCCACCCGGGTGCTGGTAGGCATCCCCACCCCTCGACAAAAATAAATAAATATGTGGCCATAGAATTAGGACCTATCTACGCTTGTAGCACAACTGTAAACTGCTCTGAGACCTTCGGGTCTGAGCGGTATAGAAGCTGAAATAAATAAATAAATAAATAACCCACCCTTTCCTATTCTTACAATGATTGACTGAAATTAAGAATTTCTTCCCTTTCCCTGAAAGCTCTGCATTTGCCATCCATCTTTGCTGTGGCCTATCCCCCCTCCCTTTCAGAAAGTAAAAAGTGGCTTCCTTTGCAAACTTTGCTATCCCTTTTAATTTGTCTACCATTATGGGGATATTCTAGAATGAATGGCAGGAATGTCTATTGGGAACAACAGGTGAGGACTGAAGTAGGGTTGCCAAGTCGACTTACCTTTCCGGCGGGGGAATTTGTGGTGGCTCCCAGCATGTGTGCGCGCGCCGCATGTACATAGAGTTTTCATAGAGTTTTCCCCTCAAATGGCTGTGGCCCCGCCCCCAGCGTGCCCGGTGTCATGACGTCACTTTCCTGTGACATACATGCGGGGTGGGGTTGCCCCCGGGGCCCGATTCCGCAGGGGCGGAAATCGGGCCTCCAAAGCGGGGGGAAATCTGCCCCCCCGGGCGGATTTGGCAGCCCTAGTCTGAAGCCCCATTGAATATAATGGGAGCTAGGAATGCCAAGTGACTTGCATGGGATCCACTGAAATACATTACAGCACACATATCAATCACAATGGAAATGCAGAGCAGAGTATAAGAAATGTGATTCCGCCCCTTGCCCCCCGGGCCTGGAATGGAAGCCTCCAGCCTGGAATGATGGTCCCTGGGAGTAGAATGATGGTCCCTTGGCCCAGATAAAATTGTCTGGGACTGGAATGACAGCCCCCAGAGTGGAATGTAGGGTTGACAACCTTCAGGTGGTGGCTTGAGATCTCCCGCTATTTCAACTAATCTCCAGGCGACAGAGATCAGTTCACCTGGAGAAAGTGGCCACTTTGGAAGGTAGACCCTATGGCATTATACCTCATTGAAGTCCCTCCCCTCCCCAAACACTGCCTTCCTCAGGCTGCACCCCAAAAATCTCCAGGTATTTCCCAATTTGGAGCTGGCAGCCCCAGTGGAATGACAGCCCTTGGTCATCTGTCTGTAATTATTCTGTAGCACTCAATGGCAGATCCAAGTTTACCCAGTGAGCTTCACAGATGAACAGGGATTTGAATCCAGTCTCTAGAATACAAATCCACTACTCCATTCTGGCAGTCTGTATTGTCCATTGACACTTTAAAAAGTGACTGCTTGATATTTGAATTATTTTAATATTTGATATTTGTCATAATCCTAAACTCTCAAATGTAGTTTACTTGCCATAGTTTGTACATAAATCCCGCTCTGGGTGGAAGTCAATGACATTTAGCAACAGGCTTTCTAAAGTCTGGGCTCTATGAGATAATAGACATGTGAAGGCCAGGGTGAGTTGAAGAACAGGGTTCATCTTGTCTACTCCGTGCCTACATAATCTGTGGCCTGTGAAGTTCAATGTACTTAATTACCTGCCAGGAGCTTGAAATCCCCCACCTCCTCCTGTTTATGCAATCCCAAACAGATGGGGGAAAGGAGATTTAACAAGCCACACATACATGGCTGGTGGCTATATATCATTTGGAGGAGTCACAACTTATAGAGGCCTGGTCTAATTGTTATTTGTTACCTGAGTGATTTTAAAAAAAAAGTATCACCAGAATAGAAAAAGAAAGATGCTTGCCAAATCATTTCCTGTTATAACTTCTGGCCTAATATTTTCTGTAATGTTCTTTCCAGTATTCATAAGGAATCTAATAAAACCAAACAGGTGATTTCTCTTCATTTATTGAAGTTATTGATTCATTCCTACTTGTAATATTTCATTTACTTTTAGAGGAAAGAACAAGTTCTCTATCAGCGTGGACTTTGGCTTCGGATATAAATATACAGGGATAGTCACTCGGCAAAGTAGCTGATAATTTTGGAGAAGATATGAATAATTCTCTCTACAGGCTCTTTTATGCACATCTCTTCCATGCTGCACAGAAACCTTGATGCATACCAGGAACGTCCTATGTGCCCTGCCTAAATGTGTGTGTGGGCATGTAAAAAAAAATAGTGAATGAATTGCCCATCAACAACAACATGAGACATGTTGCAAGCCAAAGAAGAACAGACCCCAGCGATTGTAGGACTTGGTGCGGTAGAAACAAAAGTAAATACCCCATGTAGAATTTGTTTGTTAAATTAGGTATTTTAGGCTTCCTGGCATTACATTTTATGTCCCTCTGAAGATTGACTGTTAGTTTGATTAACTGAGATTTTTGATTGTTTTAATTGATTAAATTGTGTATTTATGTGGTATTAATTAATCAGTTATTGATAATTTACACGGTGGGGTGGGGAGGTTAGAGGGAGGGTAATGAATGAATTTATATGATATTTCCCCAGCCTAAATTTTCCCCCACTGATTAAATTGAAATTGTTAGTTTATTAATCAAATTAGATTGGAATATTTGGTATTGATTATATTGATTGTATTTGTCATTTAATTCAAACCAGTTGGTTTACAGGGTGGGTTAATTAGATAGTCAGAGAGGTGGATGGGGGTATTCAGTCAGTGGTTCAGAGACGAGCTGTGTGGTTTTTAGAGCTGGGTAGGTACATCCTTCTGCTGGCTACTGGAAAGTGTGAATTGGAGTTGACGGCACCGATGATGGGGAGCCATGCTAGGGTCATGGATACCAGTGATTATGGGGTGGGGGAGATATAGGTGCTATTCCTCTAATTGGTATGGAAGAAGTCAGAGATATGGGAATGCTCGGACTCCTTCCCACCTGCGTCTTTGGCTTTGAATATGTGGGCCTGGCATGTGATGTAAAGGAGAGTTTGGCTATCTGGCTGGTGTTCTGATTGCCTAACGCATCAGCAGATACCCTGTCCAACCTGCTAGATGCTATATCAGATTGGGCATTGGAATATCCCAGGTCTTGGGTGACTTCAATGTCCATGCCGACGATGTAGCATCTTCCCAGGCCACGGACCTAGTGTCGTCCATGGAGGCATTGGGACTCTAAGGACAAAAAAGAGAAAAGGGAAAAAAAACTGAACCTAAAACCTAGAATTCAGAACCTAAAAAGGTTAGTCAAGAATAGAAGAGGGCCAACTCTAAAAATCTAATTATGAAACATACAAAAATATACATGTATTTATTCAACACAAATTAAAATAACAAACAAGGGCCCATTCATACCTCATATACAAATATAAAAACATACAAGGGCTAATGAAATAGACCTAACGCGTTTCGGCCTTTACAGGCCTTCCTCAGAGGTCTAATACAAATAGAACATGTTGGCTGATATGTAAAATATGGAATAAAGACCAGAAAACAATTGCTGTAAAAATAAAAGAAATAGAAGATTAGACACATATACTACTAACAAATACATTGTAAATATATTACCAAACAAAAAACCATTGACTTACTTCCAAAGTTTAACCACTGGGCAAAGAAAAGAAATACAAAAATACAAATGAAGCCTCCAGTGCAATCACATGTCCAGTAGTACTTCTCTAGAAACAATAAACTCATACACGGGGGAAGGAATCCGACTTACCCTCCTGCTTCTTCCTCGTTCTGGAACAGAATGAGGCTGGAAGCAGAGGGCAGCCAGAAGAAGTGGGCGGGGCTTTGCCATGTGACCGCCCCGCCCCCGTGCCTCTCTTTCCGAGCGATGTACCGGCACGCTCCGGCCCGATCCAAGGCCTGGTGGCCAAAGTATTTGAGCTTCAGCTTCAGTATCTGGCCTTCCAGGAAACAGTCAGGGTTGATTTATTTTAGGATTGCTAAAAGAGTACATAATAAGACCCACCATCCTTTAAAAGTGCAGATCTACGCAGACATCAGTAAGGCATTGAAAAACAGAGCCCCATGGGACACTGCTTTAAATTAGGCATTGCCAGTAAACCTCTGATGCAAGCTGACAATTCAAATGGTATTCCAATTTCCAGGAACATGGAACAGTGCTAAAACCAAGAACTTTGTTGACTGAAGCTGAGAGCTAACCTAGTGAGCCACCAAGGATGAGACTGACTCCTGACCTCTAGTTTGAAAATACATTGGCAGAAGAACCAGCGTCATCAGGAAAATGAGAAACCGTCCATTTAATTTGACCCCAATAGTGGGAAAAAAATAGAATGCAAGACACTTGTGAGTATCCACCTTTGGAAATAAATTGGTTGTTCCATTAAAGCTGTTTAATTGTGGGTTCAAGAGGCTATCGTGATTTCAGCATAGCTCTTTATTTCGGTAGCGTTAAGAACAATGTCACACGTGGCGAGCCAGTCCCAAACACACCCACAAAATACAAATGAACCAATAAGAACACAGTAGCTAGGAGCCTTTATTTGCATGGCATCACTTACACTTCTGTTACCTGATTGGCCTGCTCTGCGAGGGCGGCCAATCTGAATGTAGCTGCCAGGAGCCTCTCTAACAATGCTTGTTCATTTGAAGCTCTCACTACACAACAAAAGCTTACAGGATTGTGTGGGCTTCATTTTGGATTCTCTTCATTCCTCAGGTTCCCCCCCAAAAAAAAATTTCAACAGCTTGCTAGCTTTGGGATTTGGAATTGTCTGCAGTGTAGATAAGAGAGACAGTGTTAATTAACGTGTTCTCAATTTAAATGAAAATGCTTTCTGTGTGAGTCTCTATCATGTGTGCATACCACACACACAGAGTGTGGGACCGGGTGACCAATGCCTGTGCCAAAAATATATGGAAAAGCCCAAATGTGCATTCTGCTGAAATAGCTCTGCCGCATCCACTGCCAAGCACCAGCATAGATCACTGTCTTGAAATATTTACTATGTACAGTCTTTGTTGCTATCACTTGCAAACAGCACTGAAAGCAGAGGGACAGGAGAGCATATAAGGGTTTCCAACTTGTGCATTTAGAAGGCCACGCTTAGAGGTGTTTTGGAGACGCTGAAGGATACATTGTCCAATTTAGCCATCACATCATCAGATTCCCTTTTATCCCCAGTGCTTTGTTCTAACAGGAGCAGAGTAATTTTTTCCCTCCTCCTTTCTCCTCTCCACTCCAGTCTTTTCAAAATCTGGCAGAAACAGATGTTTCAAAATAAATTGTTAGCAAAAAAAAAAATCAAAATAAAATAACAGCAGAAACAACCCCCCCCCAGTTGGTGTTGGTGTGTGTGAGTATTTGGGGAGGGGGACCGACAAATTGCTTACTAGCATATATTTATGTCATTAGCAACTTCTCAAAGTAGCATTGGCAAGGATGGTTTCACATGGTCCAGCAACCCCCCCCCCAAAAAAAAAAAATTACCTGACAAGCACATTTTATCCTTTCAATTATATTTGGAAGTAGGTTGACTGCGACTGTTCAGGGTAGTTAATTACCTCCTTTGGATACCTGATGTGTCTAGGATGTAGGCTTTTTTATTGTTTATTCTGCTGTGGTTTGCTTTTTTTTAAAAAACCCACCAAGCTTCTTTTCCTGATTGGTAAACTCTAATGAAATGTTGCATAGTTGCTAAATGCTAAGGTCATGGAAACAAATTGACTGGTGAGATTAAACACTAGGAGATAGCTCGGAGTTGCAAATTTGCATGGTTAATGTAAACAGTCCCATGTGTTCATCAGCGTTTCTTTGAAGAGACCTAATGTGGGGGCTTTCCTTTCCCCATTGGTGAATGGGGGGGAGGGAACCTCATACAACATAGCTGAATAGGATTCTCTGATCTGTAATGCTACCAATATTTGTGCTTAGATTTGCCATCTTTTTAACCTGGCAAATTATGGACAGTGCTGGTATTGGATTAGGGATGAACCAAAATGTGTGTGTGTGTGTGTGTGTTGTATCCCTACCAAATTTATTTCCTTTGAAATTCAGCTGTCTGTTTCAGCAATAATAGGAGGCAGAAAGAGAACACAAATGGTCTCTCATTCAGAGCAAGAAGTATAGGGCTGAATGCAACCAGCTTTTCCACTGGTGAGAAAGGGAAGGGGGTTTCCTTTGCCCACCCGAAAAAGGATATACTGAGACCATTGGACCTGCAAGAATAAAGGTCACAGGAGATAGGGGCTGTGATAAAAAGGAGAATTGGCTCAGACTGAGCATAAGAGCTGGCTGGATCCACCTATGATGACCTGAGCTAGATGGCCTAGGCTAGCCTGGTCTCATCAGATCTTGGAAGCTAAGTAGATTCAGCCCTGATTAGTACTTGGATAGGAGACCACCAAGAAAATCCAGGGTTGCACTGCAGAGGCAGGCAATGGCAAGCCACTACTGTTCATCTCTTGCCTTGAAAATCCTATGGGATCACCTGAAGCAGGGGTCATTTCTTGCAGGAGCACACAGGAGCGGAACTCCGGTAGTAAAGAGCCCAGGGGGCGGGCACATGCAACAAGCCCCACCCCCTGCTCCCAGCAGCCCTCAGTCAGAGCAAGAAGCAGCCAGGTAAATTGCAGAGCTCCCCCCAGCCCCCCGGTCCAAAACAGTCCAGTGGCACCTTTAAGTCCAAGTTTTATTCAGGTACAAGCTCTCCCTCCTCTGTGAGGGCAGATCTGCACATTCCCCCCCCCCCAAAAAGTAGCAATCCAAAACAGCCCAGTGGAGCCTGAGTGGTGCGTGTTGCCTTCTGACACACTTCCGGTGATGTCAGGGGGTGTGGCATATGCAAATAAGTTATGCTAATGAGTTATGCTAATGAGCTCCTGCACCTCTTTGTTTACGAAATGACCCCTGACCTGAAGTCAGCTGAGACTTGAGAGTACTTTGCACCACCACCAATAATATACCACAGACAAATGTGATTGGCTGTATGGTACAACCAAGCTGCATGATCTCTGACTGGCTAGAAGAAGAACCCAGTCAAAATGGATCAACGCATTTGCCAAGAAAAGCAGCAAGTGAAACTGAGCAAAACAGCAATACTAAGGTCTGTTGGCTGACTATTCCTTTTATTATTTTTTTGTATTTTTAATATGTGTGAGCGTGCATGCACATATGCACCTGGAAGTCATGTTGACCTTTGATGACTGACCCCTAATGGAGGCCTGGAGGATATTCAGAGAGGTGGCTGAATACAGCCTGCCCCTGCCTCCCACTCTGGTATTCCAAGGAGGTCTCTCATCCAAGTACTTGCCAGAATCAACCCTGCTTAGCTTCTGAGATCTGATGAGATCAGGCTTACCTGGGCTATCCAGGTCAGGGTGGCTGACTATTCCTTTGTTAGGTAAGGTTAATGCCTCAGAATTATTGTACTGTGTTTGTTCAAAGAGAGTGACTAGTTGATCAAAGAGAGTTTCCTGACAGGTGAGGAATTTGCATGTTTGAATAATTTACCTATCAATGTTTGTTTATTTAAAAGATTTACATCCCAGACTCTACCATCTGCCTATGGCAGCTAACAACTTAAAAGGAAACAATAAAAGTACAATCTAACATTAAAAAAAAAAAAATGAATAAAGTAAGACAAACTAAAAGATTGTATTATCAGTATTTTAAAGAAGCAGCTGGTAAAAGTATCAAAAATGCCAACAAACATAAACAGAAGATGGAAGAAAGTGGGACAAGGAGATGAAATGCAGTTAAAAGAAAGAGCTGGAGAAGGTGACACAGATACATCCCAGCTGAAAGTGCAGGTCTGAGATATGTGTGAGGAAAGGAGAGGGAAAGGGGGGAAAGGGGGGAGAGAGAGAGAGAGAGAGAGAGAGAGAGAGATGCTCTTATGATTTTGGCAATCCAACTACGCACATGGGGAGACTACACTACACGTGATCCTCTTGATAACTCTCATTGCCATTTTGTGTGAACTGGGCAATGCTTCCAACTTCTGTATGCATAGTCAGAAACTCAGACACATTCAGTTCAGCATTTGAGGGCACAAACTTGTGTGTGCCAAAGCTGTAAAATACATGCATTGGCCTATTTGTGCAAAACTGCAACTGTGCATATAGAGCGGGTTGTGGGTAGCACACTCTCTCGTTACAGAAGGTTGGAGCACTAAAAGTTGCAAGCTAGCTGAGTTGAGTTCCAATCTCCCTCTCCGTCTGGGAATCTGAGAAATACTAAATCTGCTGCCCAGCAGGAACGCCTGTTTTCCTCTACCCATGCTCAACATGTATCCTATATATATATATATAACCACGAGTATCGCGGGTCCCCCCCTTGTATGTATGTGTGTGTGTGTGTGTGTGTGTGTGTGTGTGTGTGTGTATATTAAAAAGCCCAGCGTATTGGCACTTTCTGGCTCTCCCACTGGCTGTGCTATGTGCTCCATCAGCCATTGGCCCATCAACAAAATGGTGGACTCTGTGTCATTATACCCTGATGTGTTTCCACAGCAAATTGACACTGAGTGCCCAAGGTGGGGGTACTCTCCCAGAGCCTCTTTCTAGAGATCATTGTGTTTATTTCCACAATGGGCCTTATTCCTAGTTGGTAAATAAAGCAAACATTATGGATGCTACAAATCTCCACTGCTCTAAACACCAGCTAGAGAAGTGGTAGCCTGTTAATGGTGTGAAAAAATATCTGGGGTCTCCTTCAAACGGCCCTTTAAATCTCTTTTCCCCTTACACCGACAAAATTTGAACTGATAGTTCAGAACTATAGCGGAAGGGTGAGGGGAAGCAATTGTGATGGTGCTTAGAGTAGTCTTCTCTATTTGCTAACATTGAAATTTATAGTAGCAGACTGTTGGTCTTTCTTGACCTAAGGCTATCTCTACATGTTTCATTCCCCTTTGATGCCTTATAGGAGTTCTCTGTGCCACCATGATGCATGACAAGAGAGGGCAAATTGATAAGAGATCTCAGCTGCACAGACACTTATCTTTGACCCCCTGACACCGTGTCTAAAATTGCATCAATCACTTTCAGTTTATATCTAATGTTCTTTGCTATTGAAGCTCCAGCCAGTTTCCTTTGGGATACCCCAAATCTTTACTAGTTCATTAGACTGACAAGCTTGTACTCACTTCTAGCCCTCCTTACAACAGAGCGGCTCCATTTCACTCTCACATCAATGAAGAAAAGAGTAGGCTGTGCCAATGGAGGGGGGGGGATCCTTAAGGACACTGTAATAAATCTGATTTTATTTTACAGCGGAGTCTATTTTTATATGTCTTTAGGCACATGTGATTTTGAAGGAGAACGAACGCAAGCTCAAAGGATCATTTTATAATGAAGGACTAAAAAGACAGAGAGAGGAAAAACCTGAAAAGGTCCCACAGTAGCTGGAAGATTGTGTTTGTTTATTGTGCTAATTTTTGCTCCACAGAGCATGATGCAGATTATAATTATACCCTTTTAAAAATTTGTTTTGCTTTATTACTAGTCAACTGTAAAGGGGAGAAGACTCATTGTGTTTCTAATTAAGTACAGGCTGAAATACAGTGTGATGTCATTTCTGGTGAACTCTTAGATGGTTAAGGAAGGGAGGGGGGTTATCCATGGATTCATGGCAAGTGCAACATGCGTCTCCTAGAACTGACAAAATGGCCAACTGGACACTGAAGTACATGGCAGTGGGCTGTGGTCAACGCAGTGGGAGGGGCTGTGAAATCAAGCCATGATGTACGGCAGGTCAGAAAACTAGAGGCAAAAATAGGAAAGACATGGTGATCTGGACGAGATGGGTCCATCCAGTGCAGGCCCATAGCTACAGTGGAGCATTTTGGGGCCTGCCCGCCAACTTCCTGCCAAGGCCCCCCAACATCCCCTCCAGTCCAAGCCCCCTGACTCTCTGGGCTGCCCGGAGGACTCCCCTGCCGCCTCTTCCCCAAGTGAGACTTGCTTGAAGTGACTTCCCTGCCTGCCAGCAGCCTTGCTGGCTCCATCCCAGGCTGGTTGTTGGGTGGGAGGGGAGGCGCTGTGGGTCCCAAGCTGGTGGCAGTGGTGGCATGAGGCAGTCAGGCAGGCTGGCAGGCAAGGTGGGGCTGGCGTGGTGCAGGAACTCAGTCTGCTCTGGAGAGATCAGGGGCCCAGAGTTACTTCACAGGCCTCCAAGCTGGCAATTTGTGATGCCCTACATGAACTCCCCTGTGGCGCTACGGCTGCTGCCTCTCCTTGCCTTGGCTCTCTGCTCTGGGGAGATCAGGGGCTCAGAGTTTTCCCCACATAACAGAAATCAACCAAAGGCGCTTTTCTCTTTCTGGAGAGGAGGGCAGGGTAGAGAATCAAGTGATGGGTTTTGCCCGCTCAAAAAGCCCCACCCCCTCTCATGTGCATCAGGGCCCAGCACGAGGCCCTGTCCTCTCTGCCATCATGATGTCACTGTTTGGTCATTTCTGGAACACTGAGGCAGCTTCTGCCCACCTGCTGCCTCCCCGTTAAATCCTGGTAAGTGCGTGGTGGTAGAAGACATGGCGGTGAAAGCAGCCAGGAGAGAGAGAATGGTGGGGGGAATGTAGAGGAGGGATGGGGGTGAGGGAAAGATCCAGCTCTGGAAACTCTCAATATAAAACCTGCAAGGGGAGCCACCGCCTGCCACCAGTCCTCCTCCTCCCCTTTAATTATATTAACTTTAATTACACTAGCCAGTGCCTCCCCAAATTTAAATGCCCCTCAACTTAAAAATTCCTGGCTACGGGCCTGATCCAAAGTCCTTCATGTTAGGACTAAAGCCTGCACTCCATAAATAATATGAGAGAGAGCGATTTCTCACATGGCACTCACCCCTGGTTTTCATCAAAGTTTTCTACCCCGGATCGTTTTTGTCAATTTCATATTTAAGCCTTTCCAGCCAGTCTGCCCTTGGTCCGCTCCGGGGGTTTCATTTTCACATTACAGCCTTGGCATGGTTTCCAGCAATCTATCTTCTCCCACTCCCACCCCTCGCTTTCCAAACCCCTCCCATCCTCCCATCCACACGCTGCGGTCATCACACAGAATGTGATCCAGCAAGTCAAAATACGTGCACAATATTGGATCACTCCCCGATTGTGCATTATGATTAACCACACATTTGTATTTCTGCCGCAATGCTTTAGATTTGGTCCTGCATTCTTCTGGAGATCTCCTGTTGCCCAGGGCATGAATCTGCCTAGAAATGTCCTCAAAGACATCAGTTTTTATGGCATGAAGCAAGGGCATTTTGTACTTTGTCTTCCCCCCAGATTGCAATCAGATTTAAAGTCTCCCTTTCACGCCAGGATACACCTCTCACCCCAGAAGACTTGCCACTGGATTTCATAGCTGGACTTTCTCTTCAAAATGCAAGGACACTAGGACGCAAGTATGGAGCCGATATGGACCTGAAGATAATGGCGTCCGATGTTCTTCTTCATCCCACAATGCAATCTTTCTTCCTTCCCGGTCACTATTTCCCGCCACTGATTCTTCAAAATTATTGGTCAGCAGGGTGGCCACTACATATTGATTGGCCAGATGCACTTCTATTACCTGTCTTAGCCCCCCCCCCTTGAGCTCTCGTATCCAATGAAGTGAGCTCCTTTGTTCCCAGGGGACAGCAGTAGCGAGTATATTAAAATGGAGTCCAGGCATTATGCTTGGCGGAGGTGCTTCCAAATACTGAATGCTTAAAACCACACATATGTGGTTCACAGTGATGTGTGCAGACGTGCCCGAAACAGTTGTGGTGGAGGGGGGAGTACTTGCAACTTGCCGGGCAGCACATTTCTCCGTCGAAAACTTCCATGAAATGCCACTCAGTGTGGCCAGCATCCATTTCATTGCTACGATGGGACGTTATAACGACACCATGTTTTTAAAAAGAGGAAAAAAGTGGAGGTTGGGCTAAGGGGCTAATGGGCATGGGAAAAGGGAGGAGGGGGAAGGGAGGAGGGTCAGATTCCCTGCGAGGCAACAGGAAACTCCTGGGAATCAAGGATCACGCTGACACAGAGCAAATTGGGGGAAGCTCCGGGCCAAAAGCTGGCTGTGGGTCAAATGGTGTGAAATTGACCAAATGCACTGGAGGGAAAAGAGGGTTGACCCCGGGACAAAGTCTTGTGCGAAATCAGTCAGAGAGAGATCAAGCCTGGCAAACCAGAACTTGCAAGGGCTGATAATGCATCCATGTATCCTGTTCTGGGCTTGATGAAGATAGCTTTGAGGTCTAAGTAAATGCAGTCCCAGGCCACTCACTTGGTCACATCTGAGTGTGAGATTCTTGTTTTAAACCCCACAATTTCTGTCATGTATTTGAAGGGGGAAAAAAATTAGGATTCTTACTTCAAAATAATAAAATGGATAGTCTGCTACACAGGGGTCCTGCCAACTTGGAATAATCCTAATTTCTGAGTGTTCAGTTCAGCATCTTTATTGAATTATTGTGAATGAACACTGTGGGGAAATCCCAAGATCCACATGGAGTACATTCATGTGTGTCATATACAACACTTAAATGGGGAAGTAAAGTCGGAATGAAGATGGAGGTATCACAGTGGTATGTTATTATTATTCCTACATTCTATTTCTTGCCCTTTAACCCGAATGTACAAATGCACCTGCCATTCTTTTGTTTCTTTAAAAGCTTCTCCTGAGACAGTTTGTGCAAAGTTTTGTGAAACCTCAAGTCTATGATATCTAACTAAATGGGGGGGAAAGTGGTGTCTTAACGTCTGATAGGTAGCCAGACATGGGCTAAGGGCAGTTTCCCTCAAGGACGTGTGAATACCCATTGGGTTTCCCAAACAATCACCTCTATTTTGGGAACTCCCCAAATTCAGTCATGAGAGACAAGGATTCTTCAGCAGAACAAAGGTGATCTGGGATGGTTCTTGCTTATGGAAGTTTCTTGCCATCCAGCTACTAGGCAATATCACCCAACTGGTTTTCATTGGCCCTTTACTTAATGTTCCCATAAGGGAACAGCAGTCCCGGAGGCACCCACTTGAGTGTGGTGTGCCTCAGGGGGCGGTGCTTTCCCCGATGTTGTTTAGCATCTACATGCACCCCCTCGCCCAGATTGCCAAGGAGGTATGGGCTGGGTTGTCAACAATATGCAGATGACACCCAGCTCTATCTGATGTTGGGTGGCCGGTCGGGCTCCGACCCAGAAGATCTGAACCGGGGATCACAGGTGGGGGGTGGCTCTGGCTGAGCTGGCTGAAACTGAACCCAGTGAAGACAGAGGTCCTGTGCCTGAGCCGGAATGGTCTGGGGTTGGGGCTCCCTCTCCCGACCTTCGATGGAGTGCCTCTGGTGCCAGCATCGGAGGTTAAGAGTTTGGGAGTGCTCCTGGGTTCCTCCTTAACTATGGAGGCCCAGGTGGCAGCCACTGCCAGATCTGCATTTTACCATCTTAGGCAGATTCGGCAGTTGGTTCTCTTCCTCGACCGCGAGGACCTCGCTACAGTGATCCAAGTGACGGTCACCTCAAGGTTTGACTACTGTAACGCTCTCTACATGTGGCTGCCTTTGTCGAAGATCCAGAAGCTGCAGTTAGTGCAGAATGCGGTGGTCAGGCTGTTGATGGGCCTCCCCAAGTGGGAGCACATCCGGCCTGGGTTGAAAGTGCTGCACTGGCTGTCAATAGCATAACGAATCTGCTTCAAAGTTCTGCTACTCACCTTTAAAGCCCTATATGGCCAGGGTCCGACTTACCTGAGGGATCGCTTTTACCCACATATACCTCCAAGAGCACTTCGGTTGGGGACCCAACACTGCCTGGTGATTCCAGGCCCCCGGGAGGCAAAGCTTGGTGCGACCAGGACCAGATCCTTCTCAATGGCGGCCCCTACCTGGTGGAACGAGCTCCCAGAGGAGATCAGGGCCCTGCAGGACCTTATGCAGTTCCGCAGGGCCTGCAAGACAGAGCTCTTCCACCAAGCTTTCACATAGGGGCTGCCGCCGCCACCACCACCAATGGTGGCGAGCCATGAATTGTATGGCACTGACATTGTAGGATTGGCTTGAACTATCTACTGGACAGTATAATAAAATGACTGATGCCATCAAAACCACTCAAAGACCATCTTGTTTACAGAAAGCACTTTATTATTGTTACTGTTATTGTTATTATTCATGATTTTATTGTTTTATCTGGTTTTATGTATGGGCTTATGCCCCTTGTAAGCCGCCCTGAGCCCGTTCACGGGGAGGGTGGGGTAAAAATGCCAAAATAAATTTAAAAAAATAAAAATAAATACATCAATCTCCAGTTCCTTTAATAAAGACTATCACTTTTTTCTTGCACAGCCATTGATTAGAATTTTGATGATAATTTCCAGTAACAGAAGTGGGGATGACTTTCACCTGTCCCCGTTTCTTTCTGTAGATTTCCAACTCTCCCCTCATGATGTTCCTGGGGGTACCAGGAACAGTATTGGGGGGGACCTGGTGGAATGGAAAGGAGGCAGTAGGGAAGTTTCTAGAGTTGCCTCCTCTGGGTCGGGAAATTCCAGAAGACTTAGGGGCAGGAGTTC